>NC_138776.1:272747350-273041625 GCF_965119305.1 Pelophylax lessonae
CTTCTATATGAATGTTGGTGGACATGTGGGGAAGAAGCACACCCTGATATACACCTCAAATATACTCCATGGCTGATCTTCATCATGTAAGAAACACTTCATAAGGAGATCAGAGATCACCAAAGACATGGATGAAGTGTTGTCCCGTGTTGGCCATTGATAGCGGGAGAAAAATAAAAATGGAGTCCTTACCTTTCATTGGCTGAGTACATTTTGTGATTTAGAGACTTAGTGGTCCATTTCTAAAAAAAATGTTGATCGAATGTGATGTGCATTTGCCCGGCCATGACAAATATCAGCTCTATTTTATGTCATACAGTGGTTTCCCATGATAATTGGCTCCATCTAGTGGCCATCTTGATATTCCAATTCTATACTACAGCCAAACTAAACCCCCCACAATGAAAAACTATATTTAAAAAAGTGCTACTAATAAACACCACAGATCAACTAAAAACCGCTCAGTGTGCTGCTGTACTAACAAAGCCCTCAAATCTGAACAGACACCAAGTGTGAAAAAGACTCCCCGCAGAGTACATTTCCCCACCAATATCATTCCTATGTGTTCTAGATCAGTGGTCTTCAACCCTGGCCTACAGGGCCCACTAACAGGCCAGATTTTAGGTATTACTTTGAGGAGATGCAGACTAGAGTGCTGCAATTACTGAGCAGCAAATGATATCACCTGGGATGTATTTCAGTTATCTTGAAAATCTGGCCTGTTAGTGGGCCCTGAAGGCCAGGGTTGAAGACCACTGTTCTAGATCACTTCGTGATGTAGGAGAAGAGCAACACGGTACTCACCGTTACTGGGAGTGTAAGACAGATACTTGATGGTTTGGATGGCTTCAAATGGGTTCTGTGTTTACACCTATGATAATGTGTATTGTACTTCAATGTCAGGGACAGGCTCTCCCTATTGTCTGCCTATTGAGGTGTGATGTGGATTCTGTTAATGAACTCACATTATGTTTCTGTCCAGATGGCTAGATAATTAGTTCAGGTTAATTCTATCTCTGTATACAATTTCTTCTACATATGATAATGTAATCAGGCCATCCCTGACCTGATGGGGTAATTTGATCAGGAGGGGGATGTGCTCATATGTGTATAAATTGAGTGTGAATCTGTTCAATAAAGGTGAAGCTTCCAGTACAAGCTAATTTGTCAGCTAGCTTTGTATGGGGGCGGCTGGAAAATCTAATATCTATGTTCATGACTGGGAGGAAGCCGTATACTGACGGAAGTCCACAAGTATAGTGTGGGTCGCGGTACCGTTACAATAGCTAATGAGGGGGCTGGATGAGCTCAGTTATGAGTAGCGGTGAGGTGAGTGAGAGAACTTCACAGACACTCAGTACCCTCCCCTCTTTCTCATTTCCAGAAGGAGAAAGCCAATCCAGGGAGGATTGAAAAACTGCAAAGAACTCTGGGACATGTAGTTCCCAACACAGGTGGCTCCATTCTAACTACTGGGGATAGGAATACAAACTCCACCATTCTCTGGTAGGGATAGAATGAAGGACACCATCTTGTCTGCGGAGAAGTCAATCACCACAAGGCAGGAGAAGAGACTGGACCCTGGGGAGAGGTGTCTCCTCCTAGGTCAGTCCACCATGTTGTTTCATGCATCCATGGCCAGTTGGGGACATGCAACCTGAGAGAGGGGGATCCCAGGTGCATATCCAGGTGCACCTGCACCGACTGTCATGAAGCACTCCAGTGTGAGGTGACCAGTCGGGTTACCAGAAGAGCCTGCCTGTTCCAGGACATTAGTTTGCGCCTTGACCGCAGGATTAGTGAAAGGGCACTGCATGCAGACAGAGCTACTTCACTTTGCCCTCACTTGCCAGAACCCGGGTCTTATTGGTGCCCTGTTAAGCAGTCACAGTGTCTGCCTTGCTATCAGGATAATGTCAGCATACCACAGCTACACTTTGCCAAGCAGGAGTTCTAAGTGCACCAACTAAAGTGACAAGCCAAAGATACAAGATCTCATCCTTCTTCCAAGGGACTGAAGTTATTGGTGCCATACGGGCACGCACACACCTACTCAGGGCTCTGTATATGTAGTGTGTGTGCGGGGTAGTCTGACTTGGGAGTTAAGCCTCTAAGCACTGAATTTGGTATGGGGCATGGAGGAACTCAGTTATAGGGGATGGAGGAGCTCAGTTATGGGGGATTTAGGAGCTCAGTTATGGGGGATGGAGGAGTTCAGTTATAGGGATGGAAGAGCTCTAGTATGGGGGCTGAGAAGCTCAGTTATGGGGGATGGAGGGGCTCAGTTATGGGGATAGAGAAGCTCAGTTATAGGGGATGGAGACGCTCTGGTATGGGGGCTGAGGAGCTAAGTTATGGGCCTGGATGAGCTCAGTTATAGGGGATGGAGGAGCTCTGGTATGGGGGAAGGGGAAGCTCAAGTATGGTGGATTAAGGAGCTCAGTTATGGGGGATGGAGGAGCTCATTTATGGGGGGTGGAGGGGCTCAGTTATGGGGGAAGGAAAAGCTCAATAATAGGGGATGGAGGAGCTCAGTTATGGGTCATGGAGAAGTTCAATTATAGGGGATGGAGAAGCTCTGGTATAGGGACTGAGGAGCTCAGTTATGGGGGATGGAGGAGCTCAGTTATGGGGGATGGAGGAGCTCAGTTATGAGAGCAGGAAAACCTATGGGGGATACCAGGGACTTTGCTACAATGTAAAGTAGTGAGTATACAGCTTGTATAACAGTGTACATTTGCTGTCCCCTCAAAATAACTCAACACACAGCCATTAATGTCTAAACCGCTGGCAACAAAAGTCAGTACACCCCTAAGTGACAATGTCCAAATTGGGCCCAATCATCCATTTTCCCTCCCCGGTGTCATGTGACTCGTTAGTGTTACAAGGTCTCAGGTGTGAATGGGGGGCAGGTGTGTTAAATTTGGTGTTATCGCTCTCACTCTCTCATACTGGTCACTGGAAGTTCCACATGGCACCTCTCTAAGGACCTGTAAAAAAGAATTGTTGCTCTACATAAAGATAGCCTAGGCTATAAGAAGATTGCCAAGACCTTGAAACTGAGCTGCAGCACGGTGGCCAAGACCATACAGCAGTTTAACAGGACAGGTTCCACTCAGAACTGGCCTCACCATGGTAGACCAAAGTAGTTGAGTGCACGTGCTCAGAGTCATATCCGGAGGTTGTCTTTGGGAAATAGACGTATGAGTGCTGCCAGCATTGCTGCAGAGGTTGAAGGGGTGGGGGAGGGGTCAGCCTGTCAGTGCTCAGACTATACGCCGCACACTGCATCAAATTGGTCTGCATGGCTGTCGTCCCAGAAGGAAGCCTCTTCTAAAGATGATGCACAAGAAAGCCCGCAAACAGTTTGCTGAAGACAAGCAGACTAAGGACATGGATTACTGGAACCATCTCCTGTGGTCTGATGAGACCAAGATAAACTAATTTGGTTCAGATGGTGTCAGGCGTGTGTGGTGGCAACCAGGTGAGGAGTACAAAGACAAGTGTGTCTTCCTACAGTCAAGCATGGTGGTGGGAGTGTCATGGTCTGGGGCTGCATGAGTGCTGCCGGCACTGGGGAGCTACAGTTCATTGAGGGAACCATGAATGCCAACATGTACTGTGACATACTGAAGCAGAGCATGATCCCCCTACCTAAGGAGACTGGCCAGTATTCCAACATGATAACGACCCCAAACACACCTCCAAGACGACCATCGCCTTGCTAAAGATGCTGAGGGTAAAGGTTATGGACTGGCCAAGCATGTCTCCAGACCTAAACCCTATTGAGCATCTATGGGGCATCCTCAAATGGAAGGTGGAGGAGCACAAGGTCTCTAACATCCACCATCCCTGTGATGTCATCATGGAGGAGTGGAAGAGGACTCCAGTGGCAACCTGTAAAGCTCTGGTGAATTAGATGCCCAAGAGGGTTAAGGCAGTGCTGGAAAATAATGGCGGCCACACAAAATATTGACACTTTGGGCCCAATTTGGAGATTGTCACTTAGGGGTGTACTCACTTTTGTTGCCAGCGGTTTAGACATTAATGGCTGTGTGTTGAGATATTTTGAGGGGACAGCAAATTTACACTGTTATACAAGCTGTACACTCACTACTTTACATTGTAGCAAAGTCTCATTTCTTCAGTGTTGTCACATGAAAAGATAGAATAAAATATTTACAAAAATGTGAGGGGTGTACTTATGTAGCACCACCCCCGCAGGAGCTGCTGATTATATTATTGGGTCTACACCCTGCCTAACAACCCAATCAAATTGGCTCGATCCCTCCTCAGGCACAACTGACCCAGAATAGGACTGGACTATCAAATGGATACGCAGATTGGAATACAATACTTCAATATGCAACAATACCTTGTTACCTTCTTGAATGGTAGTCCTTCTGGGTGACACAATGGAACAGCACACAGGATTGTAATTAACCAAACTTAGTTTACTATATATCAAATTGAATAGGGGAGATACAATACAATACAATACAAGTCCATAAAAGGTTATTTAAAACAGCTTTAAAAAGGATAAAAGAATACCCCCACACTCCTCCTTCTCTAAGGCTAGACACAGTACCAGGTAGGTAGGTCTATCTGAATCCCTCCCCCAGAGTTCTCTTCTTTCTTGTTGATCTTCGCTAGCAAGGTTATTGAATAGAGCTCATTTGTAATCCAAATTTAGGAATGAAGATCAAGAGAGAGAAAAACAACGAGCTGTTAGTTGTCACCGCAGGGTGTCTGCGTAACTGAGCAATAACTTCTGCAAGAGAGATAAGCCTCTGGCGACTCCTTTTCAGACCTTATTGTTTGTCTATGAGTCTCCTGAGAGAGTATGCTGATAAACCCCGGGGTTTTATCACCTTCTGTTGCGCTACCGCTATCTGTAGATAAAACTATCTCTTCGGCCGATAAAGTCAGTTATTGGGCATGTGCCCTCTCACCAACAGAAGTTTCCCCTTCGCGCGCTTCCACTGCGGTCTCAGTCCTTTGGCTATGTGCCAGCCGCGCGAGGTCCTTCTGGCGGATGACTTCCGGTCTCTGCAAACAGCAGTATGACCTCCAGGAATATGCCTCGTGCCTGAGATGGGACGGTTCCACGTCGTCCCTCCAGGCTAAGAGGCTTTGGCCCAATATCCGGCACCAGTCCTTCACTCTCGCTCGCTGGTTCCTCAGAGTCCAGCGCAGAAAAGGCCCCCCTCCGCGCGCTTCTCTCTTCCTTTAAATAACTTCCCCCATAGTGCCGTGCGGTGCAGCCGTGCACCCTGGATCTTGCAAAGCAGCGTGGGAGATGTAGTTTCTTCATCTTGTGAAAAGGAAGTCACAGCCCGGGAAATTCCATGCAGCTACCACTAGAGGGAGCCTAGTTCCTTCCCACATATCAAACAGTGTCTTTAGGCATATTTAACCCCGCTACACACTCCCCCCACTTGAGAAACTTTGGTCCCCAAAGAGGTCAACAGTATGTACCCTAGTGCATAGGTTGGCATTATACAACAAAAACATTAACATTTTGCTGAAATAAGTCAATCTGAATATATCCAATTTTGTATTCTGATAACAGTGCAACAGTAAAACGATAAAGTGCAATTAATAAGCAAATAAGTGATTTCTACAGTGTTAATATAGTGCTGATTTCTAGTGCTTTCATATAGTGCTCCCCTAAAAAGCACATGTGCATTTGCAATTTCTTAAACACTTACATCTTAAAGTTTGTGTTGTAAAAAAAAAACATCAAAAGGTGAGAAAAAGAAAAAAAACATATAGTGAGGTCAGAGCAACAAAATGTGCACAAACATTAACTCACAAAGTAAACCAAACTGTGAACATCAAAAACTGTGCTTATTATAATGGCCAAACCCAATATCCTTATGTACAAACTTAAATGCAAACGTTTTCTACTTCAATACTTTGTTCTCATGATCTCTCACAGACCCCCCGAAACTTGGGTGGCTTATACAGTTGTGCCTGGGGGTGAGCTAGGGTTGTCCCCCACCAGATCTACAGTGGAGGAGCTAGGCTGGTCAGGAGATCTTTTGGAGGTAAAAACAGCTTCTTCCGAACATTCACCCAATTGATCATAGGTCAGTCTCTTAGGTGGGTGAATGACTCTCCTTTCCCTCTGTTCCCGTGGAGGCATGCTCTCAGAGGTACTAGGATCAGGCACTTCTGAGGATTCTTCCATGTCCACCTCCTCATGTTCCAACACCGAGGAACCTGATGGTTCAAGAGCGGTCAGTTCTTCTTCAGAGAAAGGTGCAACCTCCTCCTCAGGATCTTCATCCTCAGCTGCTTCTTCTGGAAGCATATGAAAGGGTATGAATTCAGGGGCTTCTGCCCGAAGGGCTCCTCTATCAGCCAAATCAGATGAAGACAGGGAGGCAGGTGTGGGTTCTGGCAACTGAGATGACCACAACCAGTCGGGTACCTCCTCTTCATCTTCCAAATCTTCAGATAGAGAACTTCCCTCTCCCTCATCTGGGAGCGTCGTCTGAGATCTGGTAACTGGTCTGGACCGGCGAGAAGTTGAAGGGGCCTCTGACAAGTCTTCCACAGGGGGCATACGAACCGCTTCAGAGAGAGGCAGCAAATGGTTCCGATGCCAAGCCTTCAATGGACCCACACTTCCCTCAGGCCGAATTTGGTACACAGGAAGGTTTGGCAGTTGCTTACAGATAACATAAGGTTGGGACTTCCAGCGGTCTGCCAACTTGTGTTTTCCCGGGACACCCAAGTTTCTCAACAAAACCCTGTCCCCTGGCTGCAGGTCATGGATCCGAACTTTTAGGTCGAAACTTTTTTTATTCCGCAGTCCACGTTGATCAGATGTAGCCTGGGCCTTGTCATAGGCCGCTTTCAGACTCTTCCGCAGTCGGTCCACATATCCTCTATGCGATGCTGAAGAGGTATGATCAGGCGAAATGCCAAAGGCCAAATCCACTGGTAACCGAGCCTCCCTTCCAAACATCAGCCGATAAGGGGAAAATCCAGTAGCATCACTGACAGTGCTGTTGTAGGCATGCACAATGGCAGCTACATGCTTGCCCCAATGCTGTTTCTTCTCTGAGCTCAAAGTCCCCAACATATCCAAGAGAGTCCTGTTAAATCGTTCAGGCTGGGCATCCCCTTGTGGATGGTAGGGAGTGGTTCTAGTCTTTTGAATGCCCAACATATCCAACAGTCTCTTGATCAGTCTACTTTCGAAGTCCCTTCCCTGATCAGAATGGAGGCGTTGTGGTAACCCATAATGTACAAAAAACTTCTCTACAAGAACTTTGGCTACCGTTGAGGCCTTCTGATCCCTTGTTGGGAATGCTTGAGCGTATCTGGTAAAATGGTCTGTTACCACAAGAACATTCCCCTGGCCACTCAGATCAGGCTCTAAGCAAAGGAAATCAATGCACACCAGCTCCATGGGTCCCTGGCTTTGTAGATGGCCCATTGGGGCTGCTTGACGTGGCAGAGTCTTCCTCTGTATACACCGGGCACAAGAATGACAGTATCCTTCAACTTCGGCCCTCATACAAGGCCAGTAGAACCTGTCCCTAACAAGCCGAAAGGTTCTTTCGGGCCCCAGATGGCCATGATTATCATGAAGAGCGGCCAGAACTCCCTCTCTATATTTAGCTGGTAAGAACAGTTGCCACTTCTCCTCCAGATCTTCAGATGGACCTCTCCGGTAGACCACTCCTTCTCTGATCTGTAACCGGGTCCACTCTCTATGTAACAGACGGGCCCCCTGAGGGGAGTCAGTTAGAAGCAACTCAGGGCTCTGGATCTCCAAGGCTTCCAAGAGAAGTTTTCCCAAAGGGTCTTCCAACTGCTCCTTCCGCAAGTCCCTTTTGGACAGCCGGGGCAAATCCTCCCCTTCAACCTGGGTCACCTGGCAGTAGCATTTGGGTACTCCGATAGCCGAAACCCCAATCTCTTCTGCTCTTGACCCTCCTCGGGATCGAAATTCAGTTCCCTGATATAGGGCACGCACCCCTTCTGGAGCCAAATGAGTCCATTCTTCCGCAGGTTCCTGTGGAACATGCAACCTTCTGGATAGGGCATCTGCATCCCTATTTCCGATTCCTGGCCGATACTTCAGGCTAAAATTGAAGCTAGAGAGGGCAGCCAACCATCGATGTCCTGTTGCATCCAGCTTGGCCGTAGTCAACAGATAGGTGAGGGGATTATTATCTGTCTTGACAATGAATTCAGCTCCGTACAGGTAGTCTTTCAATTTGTCAACCACAGCCCACTTCAAGGCCAAGAATTCAAGTTTGTGAGTAGGATAATTCCTTTCAGCAGGCAGTAGGCTTCTGCTCACATAGGCAACAGGTCGCAGATGACCCTCATGCTCCTGATAAAGTACCCCCCCCAGCCCATCTCGGCTGGCATCAACATGCAGTTCATATGGTTTTGTGGGGTCCGCATAGGCCAACACAGGGGCAGTGGTTAGGGTTTCCTTCAGCTGGACAAAGGCCCCTTCGCATTCCGGGGTCCACTGATCCCGGATGGATTCCTTAGCCTTCCGGGGTCCCATTGTGGACTTCACCGGCTTTACTAACTCAGGGACATCATCTTCTTCATTCTTCAGGAGCTCATTTAGGGGTCGGGCAATCTGGGCGAACCCCTCCACAAACCTCCTGTAATAGGAGCAAAAGCCCAGGAATGACCAGAGTTCGGTCACATTTGTGGGTCTCGGCCAGGAAGCAACAGCATCCAGCTTGTCCGGGTCAGTGGCCACCCCTTCTCCAGACACGATATGGCCCAGGTAATGGACCGAGGACTGATAGAATTGGCACTTCTCAGGAGAAAGTTTCAGACCTTCTTCATGTAGCCTCTTCAAGACCTTTTCCAACCTCTCCTCGTGTTCTTCCAAAGTTCTGCCAAACACGATAACATCATCCAAGTATACCAGTACCTCTATCAAATTCATATCTCCAACGGTCCTTTCCATCAGCCTTTGGAAGGTAGCAGGGGCCCCGGACAACCCCTGAGGCATGCGATTGAACTCAAAGAACCCCACAGGGGTGATGAAGGCTGTTTTCTCCCGATCTTCAGGGTGCATGGGGATCTGATAATACCCACTCTTTAAGTCCATCACACTGAACCACTTCGCCCCTGACAGACTCTGTAGGGCATCTTCGATTCGAGGAGTGGTATGCTGGTCTGGGATGGTTCTTCTGTTCAGCGTTCGGTAGTCGATACAAAGCCTCAAAGATCCATTTTTCTTCCGGACTACCACTATCGGGGAAGCATACGGGCTCCTGGATTCTCGGATAATCCCGATCTTTTTGAGCTCTGCCAGCTGTTGACGTAGATCTTCTAAGTCACCTAAGGGGACTCGCCGGACTCTCTCCCTGAAAGGTCTGTCCTCACTCAGGCGGATCTTATGAGTGGTACTCCTGGCACATCCCACGTCAAACTCGTCCTTAGAGAATATTTCCCTCCATCGAGCAAGTTGTGCCTTGGCCCTCTTCACCCATTCCGGCGGGAGGGCAGCGTTTCCAGAGCAGAGCTCCTCTATAACCGCTTCACCCTGTTCCTTTTCTTTGAAATCAATGGGGGCAACTGGGGTAGCCGGGTTGACTTGGCCCAGGAGCACTCTGGCCGGTACCTTCACCGGTGTAATAGAGGTGTTTCTGACACTCACTAAAACCCTTCCACGGTTTTCCTGTAACACCTTCAAAGGGATCACCTCAGGGATCACTTCTATCCCTCTCTGTCTCTCCTTTTGACCTGATTCAAAGATAATGAAGGGACCCGGCTGTTGCCATGTGAGTTTAACAGAAGCCTTAAAACAGGCCACCTCTCCTGGCTGTAAGACCTTTTCTGCTCTGTCCAGCTTCCAGAGTCGTCCAACTCCTTCTGCGGGGGTCTCTTGCTCCAACACTAATCGTTGGTAGGCCTGCCGTAGCATGGGATGGATCCTTGGCGCCTGAGCATCTTGTCCCTGGACCAGTTGTATCAGAAGGCGCCTTACCAGATCAGTGTTTGTTCCTACGATGAGAGAGCTTTTGTTGGCCCCTGGTGGACGAGGACAGACCACCGCTAAGGTGTCGAAGGTTTCCGCTTCACCAGCCACTGATGGATCAAAGGTCAACTTGATTGGCAGATACCCGTCATAGGGAAAACTTTGGGTCCCGATACCCCATATCTCCAGATCTTCCAACTTCTGCAAAGGTAGATGGGTAAGATATTTATCATAGAAGTCTCTATACAAAAGAGTCACCTGGGCCCCTGTATCAAGGAGGGCTCTTGCGTAAATTCCTTCTACCTGAACCGAGACCACTGGGGAGGGCCCGACCAAGTTAGTTGGGAATTCTCTTGATGTAGCCTTGTTATCTGATTCAGTTCTCTGTACCCTGGCCCTCTTCTCCTTTTTCTTCCTTGATCTGGGCCCCCGCTGAACCCGGCGTGCATTGATTTTCCTTCCCTCAGTAACCCGGAGTCTAGAACTGGGGATGTTATATTTGGGCCTGACCCCCTGACTCGGTTTCCCTGATCCTGCACCACTCCTGGAGTCCCTTAAGACTGGCGGACACCCGGTTGACTCCTTCACCGGTGTCCTCTGAAGTTTCCCGCTGGCTCGCGAGGTTTCGTGGCAGCCTTTCCTGAGCTGGGACATACCCTTCTAACATGTCCAACTCCCCCGCAGTTGAAACAAGTTAACAATCTTGCAGGCCGTGGCTCTGGATCTGTGCTGAGACTAACAGGTTCATCTGGCCTCTCCGATATACTCCCCTTGGGTAGAGTGGATACCTGACCAGTCAGGATAGACACCATTTCTATCAACTGAGACACTTGGGTCTTTAGGAGTTCAACTTGAGAGTCGCCCTCTTCCACACTTATCACTCTAACCCGGGCAGTTGAGTCAAACTGCCGACTTTTCTTCTTGTTGTCCAACATGACCTCTTCCTCTCTGACCATTCGAATCAGGTCGGGGTATTCTAGAATGCCGCCATCTTGACGAGTTCGTAACAGTATGGCAATGGGATCTAAAGGTTGAGCCCCTTTCAGAACCTGTCGTGCACGAGTCTCATCTATTTTCCGGGGGTCTATTCCTTTCTTTAACAGGATCTGGTGGATAATCCTATCCAGACGTTTAATGAATTCGGACAACTTCTCCCCCTCTTCTTGATAACAATGGTCTAACTGGTAGAGGAGTTCAGCCGCGTTCTCCGTCCGACCAAACACATCTTGCAGAATGTCCAAATAATCCTGTGCAGTGCAGTTCTTCTTGCTAAGCTTTAGATTACGTACAGCCTCTAATGCAGGTCCCCTTAAACTCTCTGTGATTCTCTGCTTCTTATGCTGTTCTGGTACCTCCCATTCCTCCAAAGCCTGAGTGGCGGTATCTAACCACTCTTCGAACCCATCTTCTGCTGAAGGCACAGGCTGTTTCCCAGAGAATGTCCGGAGCTTCCTGTATCCAGTCATCAGATAGCTCGAGGAGTCCTTACTACATTTTGCTACAATCTCCCCCAGAACAGCACACAGTTCTGAGCTAAAAGTCGACAAAGGTGATGACTCAGGATGCCCTTCTTGGACACCTTTTTCTTGGCTGGATACCCCAGGAGTGGTAGAGGAGGGACCCGCAGTAGGAACTCCTGGATGTATCAGGAAAAGTTCTGTTTGGTCAATAGTTTTTACACTGTTTCCATTGAAATAATCAGGGACCCCTTTCCTCCACTCACACAGTGCATACGTGTGTGGGGCAGTGGTGTCGGTTTTTATGTCAATCACCCAGAATTTCCTGTCTGTGGATAGTGCCCTTAAAACAGGGAGGAGCTTTTCTTCAGTCCAGGCTTCTCCCTTGATTTCAACCACCAGGCCATTTTCCACTATGACATTCTCTTCCTTGCACCACTCAGCAGCAGCGGCAGGATCCATTTCTGCGTGGGAGGGGATTCTGGGGCTGAGAGGGTTGTGTTGCAGGACTGTAGAAATCCCGGACGAGCCCCCACGTGTAGCACCACCCCCGCAGGAGCTGCTGATTATATTATTGGGTCTACACCCTGCCTAACAACCCAATCAAATTGGCTCGATCCCTCCTCAGGCACAACTGACCCAGAATAGGACTGGACTATCAAATGGATACGCAGATTGGAATACAATACTTCAATATGCAACAATACCTTGTTACCTTCTTGCAGGGCTCAAAATTTCAAGCCATGAGCTACTAGCCAGGCCTTAAGAGTTACTCGCCACTTGTTGCCCCACCCAAACCCCACCCTGCTCCGCCCCTAAACACGCCCTCTACATTGCAGAGCGCCCACAGCATGTCCCCTTAAATTGCAGAGCGCCCACAGCATGTCCCCTTACATTGCAGAGCGCCCACAGCATGTCCCCTTACATTGCAGAGTGCCCACAGCATGTCCCCTTAAATTGCAGAGCACTCGCAGCATGTCCCCTAAATTGCAGAGTGATCACAGCATGTCCCCTTAAATTGCAGAGCGCCCACAGCATGTCCCCTTAAATTGCAGAGCGATCACAGCATGTCCCTTTAAATTGCAGAGCGATCACAGCATGTCCCCTTTCATTGCAGAGCGATCGCAGCATGTCCCCTTAAATTGCAGAGCGATCACAGCATGTCCCCTTTCATTGCAGAGCGATCGCAGCATGTCCCTTAAATTGCAGAGCGATCACAGCATGTCCCCTTTCATTGCAGAGCGATCGCAGCATGTCCCCTTTCATTGCAGAGCGATCGCAGCATGTCCCCTTAAATTGCAGAGCGCCCACAGCATGTCCCCTTAAATTGCAGAGCGATCACAGCATGTCCCCTTTCATTGCAGAGCGATCACAGCATGTCCCCTTAAATTGCAGAGCGCCCACAGCATGTCCCCTTAAATTGCAGAGCGATCACAGCATGTCCCCTTAAATTGCAGAGCGATCACAGCATGTCCCCTTTCATTGCAGAGCGATCGCAGCATGTCCCCTTAAATTGCAGAGCGCTCACAGCATGACCCCTTAAATTGCAGAGCGCCCACCGCATGTCCCCTTAAATTGCAGAGCGCTCACAGCATGTCCCCTTAAATTGCAGAGCGCCCACAGCATGTCCCCTTAAATTGCAGAGTGCCCACAGCATGACCCCTTTCATTGCAGAGCGCCCACAGCATGTCCCCTTTCATTGCACAGTGCCCACAGCATGTCCCCTTAATTGCAGAGCGATCATCACAGCATGTCTCCTTAATTGCAGAGCACCCACAGCATGTCTCCTTAATTGCAGAGCGCCCACAGCATGTCTCCTTAATTGCAGAGCGCCCACAGCATGTCCCCTTTCATTGCACAGTGCCCACAGCATGTCCCCTTAATTGCAGAGCGATCATCACAGCATGTCTCCTTAATTGCAGAGCACCCACAGCATGTCTCCTTAATTGCAGAGCACCCACAGCATGTCTCCTTAATTGCAGAGCACCCACAGCATGTCTCCGTAATTGCAGAGCGATCACAGCGTGCACTTCTCATCAATCCACAGGCGGCTTCTCATCAATCCTGTGCGTCCTCCGTGTCTCCCGAGTCCTCCTCCTCCTCCTCGGCCAGTTACAATCGTTTGCCTTTTGGCCAATCAGGAAACACCTGCCTCCTGATTGGCCAGTAGGAGGATCAGGAGGAGGATCCCTGTGACAATAGCGAATACTCATTCGCTATTGTCACACAATGGGTGGGCTCAGGACGCAGTGCTCTGCTCCTAGAGCCCATCCTTTTCTAAAAAAGAAAGTAAAAGTAATCGCCGGCTGCTGTTAATGGCGGCGGCGGCGGCATGCACAGCTCGCCATCCTCAAAATTCCACTCGCAAAATGCTAGTAGGCGAGTGGAATTTTTGAGGGCTGCCTTCTTGAATGGTAGTCCTTCTGGGTGACACAATGGAACAGCACACAGGATTGTAATTAACCAAACTTAGTTTACTATATATCAAATTGAATAGGGGAGATACAATACAATACAATACAAGTCCATAAAAGGTTATTTAAAACAGCTTTAAAAAGGATAAAAGTATACCCCCACACTCCTCCTTCTCTAAGGCTAGACACAGTACCAGGTAGGTAGGCCTATCTGAATCCCTCCCCCAGAGTTCTCTTCTTTCTTGTTGATCTTCGCTAGCAAGGTTATTGAATAGAGCTCATTTGTAATCCAAATTTAGGAATGAAGATCAAGAGAGAGAAAAACAACGAGCTGTTAGTTGTCACCGCAGGGTGTCTGCGTAACTGAGCAATAACTTCTGCAAGAGAGATAAGCCTCTGGCGACTCCTTTTCAGACCTTATTGTTTGTCTATGAGTCTCCTGAGAGAGTATGCTGATAAACCCCGGGGTTTTATCACCTCCTGTTGCGCTACCGCTATCTGTAGATAAAACTTCGGCCGATAAAGTCAGTTATTGGGCATGTGCCCTCTCACCAACAGAAGTTTCCCCTTCGCGCGCTTCCACTGCGGTCTCAGTCCTTTGGCTATGTGCCAGCCGCGCGAGGTCCTTCTGGCGGATGACTTCCGGTCTCTGCAAACAGCAGTATGACCTCCAGGAATATGCCTCGTGCCTGAGATGGGACGGTTCCACGTCGTCCCTCCAGGCTAAGAGGCTTTGGCCCAATATCCGGCACCAGTCCTTCACTCTCACTCGCTGGTTCCTCAGAGTCCAGCGCAGAAAAGGCCCCCCTCCGCGCGCTTCTCTCTTCCTTTAAATAACTTTCCCCATAGTGCCGTGCGGTGCAGCCGTGCACCCTGGATCTTGCAAAGCAGCGTGGGAGATGTAGTTTCTTCATCTTGTGAAAAGGAAGTCACAGCCCGGGAAATTCCATGCAGCTACCACTAGAGGGAGCCTAGTTCCTTCCCACATATCAAACAGTGTCTTTAGGCATATTTAACCCCGCTACACTTACTTTTGTCAGATACTGTATATATAAGTTGTTAGACAGGTATATTTGGTTTATTAGCAGACTGGTGGGTAAGTATATCAAACTGGGGACTGGCTGGTTCCCACACACCTATTATCCCTCTTGCTTTTCAATTTCATTATGTATAGGGATGGAGACGCTAAGCAGTGCTTGCCGGTGTCTCATCTAAAGTCCCAAAACTGCCCATTTTTTGAACTGTATATATAATGGCTATTTTAGCATAGGTAGGAAATGTTTCGGTTTCAGATTGCTCAGGAAGACACATGGCCACTCATTGAATTTTGTCAAGAAGCGTTTTTTTATTTTTTATTTTAGCTATATAAAGGATTCCTTACTATTAGATTGCTAAGGATGTGAAACTCCCTTCCACAGTTGGTGGTGTCAGTGGTAAGTGTCGACAATTTAAAAAGAAAAAAATGAGTGCATCTTAGTGAACACAATATACGGGGATATGGGAAGTGTGGGAAGACATACACAAAACATACACAAAAAAAGTGGTAAAGACGTACACAAAAACCCACACAGGTTGAAGTGGATGGACTGGTAGACACGTGCAGAACGGAATAATGTGTTTACTTTAGTGTCTGATAGATTCGTTATGTTACTAATTTTGTTTAGTTTTGTTTTGGAATTTATTCCGTTTCCTTTTCATTAAATTTTGTTTAGTTTTCATTACAGTTTGTTTTCTTTGTTAATTTTCTAACAAACTCCAACTTTTCAGAATGATTAGAATTCGGATGGGTCGAAAAACTATCGACCGATTTGAATTCTGTGTGAAGAAATAGCTGGTTGTTAAGCAACAGGTTGGGACGACAGGAAGTGATGTCAGGTACAGACAGGAAGTGATATCAAGTACAAACAGGAAGTGATGTCAGGTATAAATAGGAAATTCCAGGTGAGAGGTGAGTCGGTAGGAAGTAGCGAGGAAACATTGCTGGAAGTGGCCGCAGAGGAGGTAATGAGATATCCCCCCCCCCCCCCCCCCGTCATGTCCGTCCTCTTCCTCCATAGTCACTGTGACCTCTTTTATCTCCAGCAGATAATGATACACATATATAGTGTGGAAACCTAGATTAACCCCTTCAGGGGTAGAACATTCCCCCACTTACGGTGTCGGAACATTCTCTTCATTCTGGAGATGTGTCACCTCTTCCACCAATCACCTTCTCACCTCATCAGTCTATAGTAACAGATTATACGACCTATCCCTCCATTCGGAGTCAGCGTGTTCTATGACAATACACTGACAGTATAGCAAAGTTATTGGGGAATCAGGCAAGCATTACACTATGCCGCCAACACAATGATGGAGTGCCGGGGTCAGGAGTATGGGGCATAGAGCCCTTTACATTGCTGGTCAGGAGGAAGAAAATATTCCCCGGCCTGCCATGAAGAATATGTCCCATCATTGGTGTCAGAGGGAGGAAAATACTGAGGGTTCTGAGGGAAGGAGAGGAGCTGACGGGGGACTGAGACTGAGGGTTTTTGAGGCAGTGGAGGCTATCGACCTTGAAGGACTTTGGGCCCTTGATATGGTCAGCGGGCAGCAGAGGAGGCTGTAGGGCTCAGGAGGACTCTAAGGTAGGGAGGGGGACTCTTGGTCTACTTTTCAAACCTCCTTACAGAACTCCTGATAGGAAATAGAGGGAACCTTCACCTTCCTACCATCTCACTGGTCAAATAAAAAAAAATTCAAGATACCAAGTGGAATAAAGAAGGGCAGGCTTTGACCCATTGGTGGTCACTTGTTCTTAGAGGAGGTCTGTTTGTGCAGCATTGATTATTGGGTGGCCATTGGTCTGAATTGGGGTTCTTGTGGGTCTGTCCAATACCTTCCCATGACACAGGCTCTGTCAGTGGCAGGTGGCAGGTGACGAATTTTCCAACTTGCCAAGATCTCCAACTCACGTCACTTCTGGTCGGAGATCTCGGCAAGTTGCCGCCATTGCGCATGCGCGAACGTCAATGCCCGTTCACAGAGAACTCCAACGTCGTGAATGAGAGTTGGAGTTCTTGGTAGCACAATGCAATACTACTGCGCATGCCTGACAGTTGGAGCTTTTGGCAAATAAAAACCTGTGCACAGTGCTATCCCCCCACAGTACTTGTACAATTGTGAGCGTCCCTATACGCTGTTTGAATGGGCAGAGATACAGCCAGGAGTTAGCAGAGCTAAGCTCTAGTTCCTCAAAAAAAAAAAAAATTGTGAAGCTGAGCCTGAAAGTACATGCTGGGATTTATAGTTCCTTTAAAAAAAAAAACACAATTGTGAACAGCGCAGAGACACAGGCTGCATGATGGGGGACACAGGCTGCATGATGGGGGACACAGGCTGTGTGATTGGGGACCGGCTGGATGATGGCAGGGACACAGGCTGGATGATGGCAGGGACACAGGCTGGATGATGGGGGACACAGGCTGCGTGATGGGGGACACAGCCTGCATGATGGAGGACACAGCCGTCATCCAGCCTGTGTCCTCCATCATGCAGCCTGTGTCCCCCCATCATCCAGCCTGTGTCCCTGTGCTGTTCACAATTGTGTTTTTTTGAAAGGAACTATAAATCCCAGCATGTACTTTCAGGCTTATCTTCAAAATTTTTTTTTTTTTTTAGGAAATATAAATCCCAGCATTCCCATTCAGGCTTAGCTCTGCTAACTCGTGGCTGTGTCTCTGCCCATTCAAATAGCGCATAGGGACGCTCACAATTGTACAAGTATTGTGGGGGTATAACACTGTGCACGGGTTTTTATTTGCCAAAAGCTCCAACTGTCAGGCACTGTCCGCAGGTGCATGCGCAGTAGTATTGAACTGTGCTGCCGAGAACTCCAACTCTCACGCACGGCGTTGGAGTTCTCTGTGACTGGGCATCGCCGTTCGCACATGCGCAGTAGCGGCAAGTTGCAGAGATCTCCAACCGGAAGTGACATGGGTTGGAGATCCTGGCAAGTTGGAAAATTCGGCAGGACACCGGCAACTCCGGTCAAAATTCAGCATGTTCCCCTTCCTGGACATCATGACGACCCTCCATTGACCTCACAGGAAGGATCGTATTTATCATTCCTTGTCTGCAGATCTAAAACTCCTCAAATCCAGTTAAGAACCCAAACAGAGAAAAGAGAATTTCGGATCCGGCAGGCCAAGAGGGTTCTGAGTTTGCAGAAATGTAGAAAATATTAAACAGTCCTAAATAAATGTGTTCCTATGGAGACAGAAGTTCCTAAATGTAAAGCAACCCTTCTATTACCCCCCTCCCACATCCTATTACTGTATGACCAATACCATCCAAATAATTCTTACTTTTTTTTCTCCAACGTTATCCGTCTACAAGGAGACCGGTATAGATCAAATGATGTCACCAATGAGGATTGAGGAGGACCGGAGTCACATGACTGAGAAGATACTAAACCTCACCCTGGAGATCATCTACCTGCTGACCGGAGAGGTGAGGGGGATTCTGGGAGGTCACATGACATCACTCTTATCTCTATTAATAATACACAGACCTGACCGGAGAGGTGAGGAGGATTCTGGGAGGTCACATGACATCACTCTTATCTCTATTAATAAACACAGACCTGACCGGAGAGGTGAGGAGTATTCTGGGAGGTCACATGACATCACTCTTATCTCTATTAATAAACACAGACCTGACCGGAGAGGTGAGGAGGATTCTGGGAGGTCACATGACATCACTCTTATCTCTATTAATAAAACACAGACCTGACCGGAGAGGTGAGGAGGATTCTGGGATTCTAACATGATATTCCTATTGGTTCTCCAATACAGAGATTTCCTCTTCTGAAGTCAGGTGATCATATGACCATCACAGTGCCTCCATGTGACTCCCTAAAACCTGAGAGACACAACATGCAGAAGATTCTAGAAGTCACCAAGAAGATGATGGAGCTGCTGACAGGAGAGGTGAGCGGTGCTGGGAATTCTGGGACATTATCCAGTAACAGACAAGGGATGTGTCTGGATGGTGACTGTATCATTGTGTGTGTCAGGTTCCTATAAGGTGTCAGGATGTCACTGTCTATTTCTCCATGGAGGAGTGGGAGTATTTAGAAGGACACAAGGATCTCTACAAGGACGTCATGATGGAGAATCAGCCGCCCCTCACATCACCGGGTAAGAGGAGTCTTTATTGTAAAGGAGAGAGCAGTACGGAGAGTCCACCTAGATCCCCCATCATCTGATAAACACATAGAAACAATGTATTCAGTCAGTGTGTGTGTTTCCTACAGATGGATCCAGTAATGGGAACCCACCAGAGAGATGTCCCCGTCCTCTGTATTCCCGGGATTCCACACAGGAAGGTCACCCCATCCCCCACCATCATCAGGTAGATGAGGAACAATCACTGATAGTATCATTAGGATCTGTACATTATCTGCATTGTTACCATTGATGTCATTTTTATTATATATTCAGAGTGGAAACCTGAGAGATTCTAAAGTTGAGGTTAAAGAAGAGATAAAAGAGGAGGATGATGAGGATGGGGTAATGGAGGAAATACAGAACAATCTGTACCAGGACACCATGGTGGAGTCATCCAGCAACAGAAACCCAAAAGAGAGAGGTCCCCGTCCTCTGTATTCCACACAGGAAGGTCACACCATCCCTCACTATAACAAGGTTGGTGGAACGGAGCATCTAGAACTTGAAAGTGACTCATGGAGGTGATCTATGGACCTTACAGGGTGCGCTTTTCTCTCCTTCTCTTGATTTAGAGTGGAGATCCAATCGATATAGAATTTGAGGTTAAAGCAGAAGAAGAAGAGACGTATGTGAGGGATGATCAGCAGTCTATGGAGGAGGATGGAATAACGGGGACATTTATAGAGGAGGACACTCCTACAGAGATCAGCACAGGTGGGTCATTAACACAAAATACATTCCTCCACCCATACTGCTCACTGATTGGTCCAGAGTAGGGCGGGGACTGGGTGATATCAGCCTGTAATCCCCTGGTCACTTTCCTGAGCTGTGTTCCCTGTCCTGTATTCCTGCATTTCTCTCGGATAATCTTCCTTCTCTGTGCTGCAGACACAATTTATGTCTCTAGACTGGGTTTATGGAGATTCTGGGGTTCAGCTGGCAGAAAAATTTTGATTTTCACCATAAGCATTGCTGAGCCTAGACCCCTGGGGTATGTACCTTGGGTCTTCTGCCCCATGCCCGGGTCTAGCAAGATCTCTGACAGAACAATTCTCCCGGGGTTACTTGCTCTGTTATTTGCTGGCTGTGCCGGGTGGAGGGATATGTCTGTATAGTCTCACACCCAAGTCACTGAGTGCAGTCTCAGGAGATGGGAGGCAGCGGTGTGGGACCTCTGCAACTGATTACTGAACACAAATATTATGAGTCCTGACCCCTGCACTATATACTCTATGTTGTACATTACATACTCCTGACACTCGTCCTATAATCCCCTCATCACTGTCACTCCTATAAAAGACAGTTCTCGTTGTTTCCTCACTCTCTGACTAAGGTCCATGAATAAAGAAATGAACTGGTAGGAGATCAGAGGACCCATTTATTAGTTACCTTGAGGGGGGAATTGTAAGATCCTCAGAGACAAAGCTGTCTGATGTGGGCGGAGTCCTGGTTTAGGGGAACCAATCTGTTGATGTCTAGTAATAATCTTTGTATTTCTATTTTAGTACATGGACGGGAGATGAGGAAAACCTCAGAGGATTGTCTCACTTTGTCTCCAGACTGTAAAGTAGAAGATGAGGACATCACACAGTATAGTCCAGGAGAAAACCCGGCTACCTCCAATGTCCATCCGACACCACACAGTGTAGATGGACCATCGTATTCCTCTTATCCTGAGGAACCTCAGACTGTGAGGGACGGTGCCGGACCATCGTATTCCTCTTATCCTGAGGAACCTCAGACTGTGAGGGACAGTGCCGGACCATCGTATTCCTCTTATCCTGAGGAACCTCAGACTGTGAGGGACAGTGCCGGACCATCGTATTTCTCTTATCTTGAGGAACCTCAGACTGTGAGGGACAGTGCTGGACCATCGTATTCCTCTTATCCTGAGGAACCTCAGACTGTTGGGGACGGTGCCGGACCATCGTATTCCTCTTATCCTGAGGAACCTCAGACTGTGAGGGACAGTGCTGGACCATTGTATTCCTCTTATCCTGAGGAACCTCAGACTGTGAGGGACAGTGCCAGACCATCATATTCCTCTTATCCTGAGGAACCTCAGACTGTGAGGGACGGTGCCGGACCATCGTATTCCTCTTATCCTGAGGAACCTCAGACTGTGAGGGACAGTGCCGGACCATCGTATTCCTCTTATCCTGAGGAACCTCAGACTGTGAGGGAGGGTGCCGTTCTTCCAAAAGATAAGAGGTTTCCCTGTCCTGAGTGTGGGCAGTGTTTCTGTTCTAAATATAAACTTAATAAGCATAAAATATCTCACACAGGTGAGAAACCGTTTTCCTGTCCTGAGTGCGGGAAATGTTTTATATTGAAAGCAGCTCTTGTCAGGCATCAGAGATCTCACACAGGTGAGAAGCCAGTTTCCTGTCCTGAGTGTGGGAAATGTTTTGTAGATAAATCAGAACTTGTCGTACATCAGAGATCTCACACGGGGGAGAAGCCGTACTCCTGTCCTAAGTGCAGGAAATGTTTTTCACAGAAGTCAAATCTTTACAGACATCAGAGATCTCACACAGAGGAGAAGCCGTATTCCTGTTCTGAGTGTGGGAAATGTTTTTCATTCAACTCCAATCTTTACAGACATCAAATATTGCACACAGGGGAAAAGCCATACTCCTGTCCTAATTGCGGGAAATGTTTTTCACAGAAGTCACATCTTTACAGACATCAGAGATTGCACACAGAGGAGAAGCCATATTCCTGTTCTGAGTGTGGGAAATGTTTTTCATTGAAGTATAATCTTTACAGACATCATAGATTGCACACAGGCGAAAAGCCGTATTCCTGTAATAAGTGTGGGAAATGTTTCGTTCGAAACTCAGAACTTGTCACACATCAGAGGTCTCACATAGGGGAAAAGCCGTATTCCTGTCCTAAGTGCGGGAAATGCTTTTTACAGAAGTCCCATCTTTACAGACATCAGAGATCTCACACAGAGGAGAAGCCGTACTCCTGTTCTGAGTGCGGGAAATGTTTTTTATTAAAGACCCATCTTTACAGACATCAGAGATCTCACACAGGGGAGAAGCCGTACTCCTGTTCTGAGTGCGGGAAATGTTTTTCATTGAAGTCCACTCTTTACAAACATCAGAGGTCTCACACGGGAGAGAAGCCGTTTTTCTGTTCTGAGTGTGGGAAAAGTTTTGTACAAAAATCAGATCTTTTCATACATCAGATATCTCACGGGTGAGAAGCCACATTCCTGTCCGGAGTGCAAGAAATGTTTTGTAAGAGAAGCAGCTCTTGTCAAGCATCAGAGGTCTCACTTTTGGTAAAAGCCATATTCCTGTCCAGAATGCGGGAAATGTTTTTCTCTGAAGTCCAATCTTAACAAGCATCAGAGATTGCATACGCGGGAGAAGCCATGTTCCTGTCCAGAATGCGGGAAATGTTTATTATGAAAGTCCACCCTTTACAGACATCAGAGATCTCACACAGGTGAGAAGCCCTATTCCTGTCCTGAGGGAATTGTTCACC
Organism: Pelophylax lessonae; assembly: GCF_965119305.1. Taxonomy (NCBI): domain Eukaryota; kingdom Metazoa; phylum Chordata; class Amphibia; order Anura; family Ranidae; genus Pelophylax; species Pelophylax lessonae. The sequence continues at coordinate 272,769,903 of NC_138776.1, forward strand.
TCTGAAGTCCTGACTTTCTGTACATCAGGGGTCCCACACAACCCTGGAGGTGTATTAGTAAATGTGGGAAATGTCTTCTATATGAATGTTGGTGGACATGTGGGGAAGAAGCACACCCTGATATACACCTCAGATATACTCCATGGCTGATCTTCATCATGTAAGAAACACTTCATAAGGAGATCAGAGATCACCAAAGACATGGATGAAGTGTTGTCCCGTGTTGGCCATTGATAGCAGGAGAAAAATAAAAATGGAGTCCTTACCTTTCATTGGCTGAGTACATTTTGTGATTTAGATACTTAAAGGTCTATTTCTAAAAAAAAATGTTGATCAAATGTGATGCGCATTTGCCCGGCCATGTCAAATATCAGCTGTATTTTATGTCATACAGTGGTTTACCGTGATAATTGGCTCCATCTAGTGGCCATCTTGATGTTCCAATTCTATACTACAACCAAACTAAACCCCCCACAATGAAAAACTATATTAGAAAAGTGCTACTAATAAACACCACAGATCAAACAAAAATCGCCCGGTGTGCTGCTGTACTAACAAAGCCCTCAAATCTGAACAGACACCAAGTGTGAAAAAGACTCCCGCAGAGTACATCTCCCCACCAATATCATTCCTGTGTGTGATATGGGGGCTGGAGGACCTCAGTTATGTGGGATAGAGGACCTCAGTTATGTGGGATAGAGGACCTCAGTTATGTGAGATGGAGGAGCTCAGTTATGGGAATAGAGGAGCTCAGTTATGGTGGATGGAGGAGCTCAGTTATTTGGGATGGAGGAGACTCAGTAATGGGGAATGTATGACCTCAGTTATGGGGATGGAGACCCTCAGTTATGGGGAATGGAGGAGACTCAGTAATGGGGAATGGATGACCTCAGTTATGGGCATGGAGACCCTCAGTTATGGGGAACGGAGGAGAATCAGTAATGGGGAATGGATGACCTCAGTTTTGGGGATGGAGACCCTCAGTTATGGGGAATAGAGGAGAATCAGTAATGGGGAATGGATGACCTCAGTTTTGGGGATGGAGACCCTCAGTTATGGGGAATAGAGGAGAATCAGTAATGGGGAATGGATGACCTCAGTTTTGGGGATGCTGACCCTCAGTTATGAGGGATGGAGAAGCTCAGTTATGGGGGATGGAGGAGCTCAGTTATGGGAGATTGAGGAGCTCAGTTATGTGGGATAGAGGACCTCAATTATGTGGGATGGAGAAGCTCAGTTATGTGGGATGGAGGACCTCAATTATGTGGGATGGAGGAGCTCAGTTATGGGGGCTGGAGGACCTCAGTTATGTGGGATAGAGGACCTCAATTATGTGGGATGGAGGAGCTCAGTTATGGGGGAGGGAGGAGCTCAGTTATGTGGGATAGAGGACCTCAATTATGCGGGATGGAGGAGCTCAGTTATGGGGGATGGAGGAGCTTAGTTATGGGGGATGGAGGACCTCAGTTATGTGGGATAGAGGACCTCAATTATGTGGGATGGAGGAGCTCAGTTATGGGAATAGAGGAACTCCGTTATGGGAATAGAGGAACGGCTACACACACTAAACTTATCTTCCCTGGAGAAGAGACATGTAAGAGGAGATATGATTGCTATATATAATGGCTATTCTAGCATAGGCAGGAAACGTTTCGGTCTCAGATTGCTCAGGAAGACACATGGCCACTCATTGAGTTTTGTCAAGAAGCATTTTTTTAGCTATATAGGAATCCTTACTATTAGATTGCTAAGGATGTGAATCTCCCTTCCACAGTTGGTGGTGTCAGTGGTAAGTGTCGACAATTAAAAAAAAAAATTCAGAAATGTTATTATCTTTTAGAAAATCACTGTTTGCAGATATCTCAGATATGATTGCTCCAACCAGCATCGCTACACAATCACATGGTAATAAGATTGAACATTTAGAGACAAAAATGTCCGAGCTATATGTAGCCCATATTGAGCTGGTGGATGCCTATGCAGACCTTGAAACGGAGATTCAGCAACTTCAAAATAAAATGGCAGATCTAGAGGACAGAGCAAGAAGAAACAACATTAAATTTAGAGGAATCCCCGAATCGGTTCTGCATAGGGATCTAACGAATTATGTCCAGCAATACATGAAATCTCTCATACCCACATTAAATGATGTAGAACTGTGTATAGATAGAACACATCGAATTCCTAAACCAAAGTTTTTACCGGACACAGTACCAAGAGATGTCCTTACTAGAGTACACTATTATCATGTGAAGGAGAAAGTGATGCTGGCTGCGAGGAGAAATCCTGTTCTCCCGGAACAATTCAAAGGGATATCATTGTATTCTGATTTATCTCAGCAAACAGTGATGAATCGAAAAAAATTAACCCCTATCACTAAGATATTACAAACACATAAGGTTATTTACAGATGGGGTTTCCCTACAAAATTATTAATCACTTGGAAGGGAAAAGTTTTTCCTGTTTATAGTGTAGAGAAGGGACTGCTACTCCTTAAACAATGGCAGTTGTTACCCAATGATGCTCCCCCGAAGGAATCATAATTAATGTAATAAGTGGGAACTGGCGGCCTTTTATCCTCTCCCTCCCCCCCCCCTTTTTTTTTTTTTTTGGGGGGTGTGGGGGATGGTATAGAAGAGGATTGGGGGCTTTGAAGTTTCATATAAATGATTAGAGAAAATCTGTACTATTCGTAAAGTGGGTTGCAAGGGGAGGCATGAAGGGATAGGGAGGATGCCTTACTTAGAAAATATGTGTCTCTCATGTGAGAGAGTAGGTCGGTGTTATAATACACCAATAAATTCTGCCTCTGATAGAAGCAGTATTAACTGCCCATTTGCCTGCAATGGTTCAGGTATTTTTTTTTTATTATCATGTACTATGTATATTTTTTTCGTGTTTTTTTTTACTTTCTTGATTTATTGTTTCATACCCCCTCCCTTCCTTCCAGAAAATCTAATAACAAAAATACTAAAGATGAATTTGGATAATATTTTCAATAAGGATATAAATAACTGTATAAACCAAATACAGATACAAAATTATTCTAAATTAAAAAAGAATACCGGCAAAATAATAAAAAAGATACATATTAAATGCCACTGACCATTTTTTCAATAAATGCCAAAGGCCTTAATAGCCCATATAAGAGAAATACATTATTGAAAGAAGCTAAATTAAACAATACTGATATAATATTTGCTCAGGAGACACACTTCTCTATTTCAAAGTGTCCACTTTTTCAGTTCGAACACTTTCCACACATATTCTTGGCCAACAGCCCAAAAAAAACGAGCGGGACCTTAATTGCGATTAGAAGTACAGTTAAGTTTGAACACATACGTACTATTCAGGACCCTACGGGACGCTATATAATATTAATATGTAAGCTCAATAATTCAGTCTTTACGTTGGTAAATTTGTATGCTCCTAATACCGGTCAACGTCGATTTTTATCACCGCTTTTACAAAAAATTAAGGAGGAGAGGAAAGGGGCCTTAATAATAGGAGGGGATTTTAACACAATTCTCGATATAAAACTGGATACCTCAAACCCCACTAGAAGAACAACACAGTCTATACTACCTCTATTGGCAAAATACGAATTATTCGATATCTGGCGGGCCATGCATGGTACAGAGAGAGATTACACCTTTCTCTCTCCGGTCCATATGGTCTACTCTCATATAGATTTTTTTCTTACAGATAAAATCATGTTACAAAACATTCAAAAATCAAAAATTGGCACAGCTGGATGGTCTGACCATGCACCGATTATTCTGACCCTAGATGATAGATTGTCGAGTACTCCACCCCGACGATAGAGGTTGAATACATCACTATTACAGAACACCGAACTGTGCCAAAAAATATTGAGTGAGCATAAACAATACTTTGAATTTAATGATAACTTGGAAGTTAATAGGTTTGTATTATGGAATGCATATAAAGCATATATGAGGGGCATTTTGATCAAAATGTCATCGTACATTAATCGACAGAGGCGAAAAAAGATAGGAGATATCATGGATAGTATAGCAATAAATGAAATAACAAATAAAAAAAACCCTACGCTACAAGGTACACAAACCATAATAAAACTTAGACAAGAATTAAGGTTATTATTATTAAATAACCAAGAATATAATTTAAAGGTCCTTAAAGCAAAAGAATATAGCATGGGTAATAAAGTGGGGCGCTGGTTAGCTAGGAAAGTAAAGGCAAAACAAGTTACTAAAAGAATTGATGAGCTCATACACCCTATTACACATAAGAGACTTATAAACCCTAAAGATATTGCAAATGCTTTCGCAGATTATTATCAATCACTGTATGACCTAAAAAAAAACAAAACTATACACCAGCCAACAATAGAGATAATTTCAAATTATTTAGCACAGATTTCCCTACCTAAGCTTACGGAAGATCAATTAAAATCAATATCTGAACCATTTTCCATTCAGGAGATTAGATTGGTTATTAACAAGCTACCTAATCAGAAAGCATCAGGAGAAGATGGCTTCTCTAACGAATATTATAAGAGTTTGTCCTCAGAAGTGGCCCCCCAGCTAAAATCGCTATTTGAATTGGTAGCCACTACTGGTTCTTTCCCGTCGGAAATGTTGAAGGGGTTAATAGTTACTATCCCTAAACAGAAAAAAGATCCTAAAGATCCCTCATCTTATAGGCCCATTGCCTTACTAAATACAGACATAAAGATTTTTGCAAAATTGGTCGCGAACAGACTACAGGAGTTTTTACCTCACTTGGTACATGCGGACCAAGTGGGGTTTGTGCCAGGGAGACAGGCCCCCGATGGAACTAGAAGAATTGTAAATCTGCTGGCGCGGATGGGATCCTGTCGGACGCCTTCACTGCTCCTATCTTTGGATGCGGAGAAGGCGTTCGACAGGATCCATTGGGGCTACTTAGAAGCAGTTTTGGGTAAGTTTGGGATAGAGGGATGGCTGAAAAAGAATATAATGGCTCTTTATTCTGCGCCAACAGCGAATGTATCATTATCTGGATTGTTATCTAAAACCATTGGGATAACCAATGGGACGAGACAGGGATGTCCCCTCTCACCAGTTGTCTTTGCGTTGCTTATGGAACCTTTTGCTCAGAGCGTTAGGGACAACGCGGGGATAACTGGCTGGAGGGTCGCTGAAATAGAACATAAGATCAGCTTGTTCGCTGATGACGTTATGTTAATCATCACAAACCCACTCTCTTCCTTGATAGAGGTTGAGAGAATGATAAATGAATTTAGCGCAGTGTCATTTTATAAATTAAATATTACAAAATCACAAATTATGGGCATTAATATCACCACTTTGGCACAAAAACGGATAAAAGCGAAATTTTCATTCGCATGGTCTCCATGTATACCTTTCTTGGGGATTATCCTAACCCCACATACTTCCCAGCTTTACGATCATAATTATAAACCGTTTTTGGATAACCTATTATTACAAGCTAGGGATTTAAAAATACAAGACTTGACCACAGCAGGAAGAGTGGCTACATTAAAAATGATTATTTTGCCTAAATTACTTTACTTGTTCCGTACATTGCCAATTACCCTTCCATCTCAATATTGCACTTCGGTTCAAAAGCAATTTAACCAAATTATATGGCAAGGGAAACCACCTCGATGCTCATCCCTTATTATGAGGAGACATAGGAGGCACGGAGGGATGGGGGTCCCTTCGGTTCTCGCATATTATAGAGCATCTGTCCTTGACCAATTGAAGTATTGGTGGTCTCCTGAGCAGCATAAAAGATGGCTGAGAATAGAGATGAACGACTGTAAACAGGAGAACCTTAGAATCACAATGCTGGCTGTAATATTAGGAGCCGAGGTTCCTGTTATACAATCGATAGTGGCTAAAACAGCCCTAACAGTTTGGGCAGAAATTGTAGGAAAACTACTAGAACACGGGAAGATGTGCGAATTCCCCACTCCACTGGCAGTTCTTTCGTGCTTTATCCCTAACCTTGATATAAACCTATGGTTAAGAAGTGGTGTTGATAGTTTGAAAGATTTGTATAGCGACACAGGTATCTATTCATTTGAGAGTTTGACAGATCGGTATAAAATACCATCATCAGCATTAATGAGCTATTATCAAATACGTTCGTTTTTACAGAAGAATAATCTCACTTTATATCTTAAATTACCAACTACTATGTATAAATTGTATCAAGAACCAATGACTACCTCTAATGGTATTTCAATCATCTACGATATACTGAATAAACATAATATTTACTCTAAATCCACTACTGTTTTGAAATGGGAGAGAATATTGGGGAAAGTTTTTCCCGAAATAAACTGGTTGAAAGCCTTTGATATTACATACATTTCATCCAAATGTATCAACCATTGGGAGTTATACCAAAAAATCTTGAATTTTTGGTATTTAACTCCTATGAAATTGTCGAGATTCTATTCCTCAACATCAGCATTATGTTGGAGAGAATGCGGTGAGCAAGGATCGTTATTTCATATAATTTGGGACTGCAGATCGATTAGAGCATTTTGGTACAGAATATTCTCCCTGGTATCAGAACTGGTGGGAAAAAATATAGTCCCAAACTCCGAAATGGCGATCCTTCACTTAAATATATACGAGATTCCCCTGGAGTTCCGAGTAGTAGTTATGCATCTCTTATTAGCGGCAAAGCTTTTAATCACTAGAAGATGGAACTCTCAGGAGGTACCAACTCCATCCGACGCGGTTGAATTATTAAATCAACAATGTCAGATGGAAAAAATTGTGGCTACCTTAAGTGCAACAAAGAAAATGTTTGAAGTTAGTTGGAAATCATGGTTAAATAATAGAAGATGCATAGTAACATTGGATTAGGATTAAAGCAGCTGGGATAATATAAATATCGCTAGGCAGTTTTAGACTTGCTTTACCTCCCTCCATAAAAATTAATGTTAATTGAGAGAGATTTTAAATAACGGTATTCTAAATATGGTAACCCCCTTAGTGGGAGTCAAAACTATACTGGAAAGAAGGGGAGGAGTGGTTGTTTCCTTTTTTTTTTTTTTTTTTTCTTTTTTTTTTTTCTCTCCCTCTGGTAGTATAATGTTATAACTGACAAATTTACTGCAACAATGTTGTTTTTGTTTCTTCTACTGGATTTTGTACTATTTTTTTGTGGTTTGTATATTATTTTGGTATGTGAAAAATTAAAATAAAGAGATATTGAAATTAAAAAAAAAAAAAAATTCAGATGGGCATCTTAGTGAACACAATGTACTGGGATATGGGAAGTGGTAAAGACATAAATACGTACATTTACATTTCATAAATACGTACACACACACCCACACAGGTTAAACTGGATGGACTGGCAGACATGTGCAGAACGGAAAAATGTGTTCCTTTAGTTTCTGATAGATTCGTTATGTTACTAATTTTGTTTAGTTTGGTTTCGGAATTTGTTCCGTTTCGTTTTCTTTACAGTTTATTTCATTTGTTAATTTTCTAACAAATTCCAACTTTTCAGAACGATTGGAATTCTGTTTGAAGAAATAGCTGGTTGTTAAGCAGTGGGTCGGGAAGCCGGCCACCCGTGTCCTGAACAACCAATAAGTCATCATCTGTCAGCGGGCTTCCTCCCTGACAGATGAATGTAAAGAAAAGGATAGATTTTAGGGGGAATCCCATGCCAAAATAAAAAAAAAACGGCGTAGGGTCCCCCCAAAGTCTATACCAGACCCTTTTCCAACTATGCAGCCTGGCAGGTCAGGAAAAGGGAGGGGATGAGTGAGCGCCTCCCCCTCCTGAACCATACCAGGTCACATGCCCTCAGCATGGGAGGTGGGTGCTTTGGGGCAGGGAGGGCTCTGCGCCCTCCACCCCAAAGCAAAAAAAAACCTGCAAGACAAAGGCATAATCAGCTAGTGTGCATCGCATACTAGCTCATTATGTATTACTTACCTTAGAACGAACCCCTGACACGGACCCCCGGACATCGCTGCGGGCGCTGCCATGATCCCTCGGCGTCTCTTCCGGGTTCGGCGGCTCCGGCGCTGTGATTGGCCGGAGCCGCGATGACGTCACTCCCGCGCATGCGCACGGGAGTGTTTTTCCGGCAAGCTCCCGGCAAGGAAAACTGAAGGTCCCCCCGGACCTTCAGAGCGCATGCGCCGCTCGCGTGAGTGGCTGCATGCACTGCAAATATCTCCTAAACCGTGCCGGTTTAGGAGATATTAATTGTACCTACAGGTAAGCCTTATTATAGGCTTACCTGTAGGTAAAAGTGTCAAAAAGCGGGATACTACCGCTTTAAAAAATAAAATAAATAGGGTCCCTCGAAGTAAATCCATCAACAATCACCACGCCCGCCGGACATGAAAAATAGAAAAAAAAAATTCTGCCACCTGGGAGGCCTCCCACCGTCTACCCGCTCTGCGCTTTGACAGTTCTTATATAGGCAAGGGGCGGGACCACCTGACTACGTAACCCAGTGGCACCGCCCCCCTTCTGATGTCACATAACATCGTGTCATGTCATCTTTCAGAAAAGTTGGAATTTGTTAGAAAAGAAATTACTGAAACGAATTTTAACAGATTTCAATGAAACTCGTTACTATTTTATTCAGAGATTCAGATACATCCAAATAACCAAAAATCTGTCCAAATTGACATGTCTATGGACGGATGTCTTTTTTTTTTAACCTTACCAACTATGTCTTTATGGTCTCTACAACTTCCCATATCCCTGATAGAAGCCCTCCTGCTCCACCAGCTGCGGGTCTCATTCCAGCATCCTGGTTTTGGCTGTGATACATTCTCTCTGTCTGTCTGCCCACCTGCAAGGTGATTGATGTGGTCAGTCTTTGGGTGGAGACCAAACCTGATTTAGGCCAGCCAAGCCTGCAGTCTCATGCTTGTGGTATTGCATTTGTAACACGTGCTCCAAGCTCCCTGTTTGTCTGCTATGCAGAATAGATTTAGAAGAAAACAACAAGAGAAGGGCGCACCGACCTTGTGCATTACCACGTAAAAGTTTATTAAAATCAAAGAAGGGTAGCGTACAATATACTCACAAATGTAGGATATGAACAAGCATGTAGGAAATGGGCACCGCTCGCTTCCAGGACACTTCTCTACTGCTGGATAGCGTGATGGCATCCTCAAAACCTGATGTGGCTTACGCGTTTCGAGGGAGGACCCTCTTCCTCAGAGCCAAAATCGCCACCCTGACCCCAGATTGGTTCTGCCATTCGACCAGTCCCCAGACAAGCCACATTCTGTCTCAAACTGAATTCAGTCAAAACCTGGAACTCGCCCCTAGTGTAGTCGTCCCTTATATTGGTGACCAATGGGAGAAGGACTTCCTTATATCAGTGGTCAGTGTAGTGTTCCCCTACATTGGTGACCAATGGGAGAAGGACTTCCTTATATCAGTGGTCAGTGTAGTTGTCCCTTACATTGGTGGCCAATCTGAGAAGAACCCCCTTATATCAGTGGTCAGTATAGTGGTCCCTTACATTGGTGACCAATGGGAGAAGGACCCCCTTATATCAGTGGTCAGTGTAGTGGTTCCTTATATTGGTGGTCAATCTGAGAAGAACCCCCTTATATCAGTGGTCAGTGTAGTGTTCCCCTACATTGGTGACCAATCGGAGAAGGACCCCATTATATATTAGTCAGTGTAATGGTCCCTTACATTGGTGGCCAATCTGAGAAAAACCCCCTTATATCAGTGGTCAGTGTAGTGGTCCCTTACATTGGTGACCAATGGGAGAAGGACCCCCTTATATCAGTGGTCAGTGTAGTGGTCCCTTATATTGGTGACCAATGGCAGAAGGACCTCTTATATCTGTGGTCAGTGTAGTTGTCCCTTACATTTGTGACCAATGGGAGAAGGACCCCATTATATCAGTAGTCAGTGTAATTGTCCCTTACATTGGTGGCCAATGGGAGAAGCACCAGCTTATATCAGTGGTTAATGTAGCGGTCCCCTTACATTGGTAACCAGTGGGAGAAGGACCCCCTTATATTGGTGGTCAGTGTAGTGGTCCCTTACATTGGTGACCAATGGGAGAATGACCTCCTTATATCGGTGGTCAGTGTAGTGGTTCCTTATATTGATGACCAATGGGAGAAGGACCCCCCTTATATCAGTAGTCAGTGTAGTGGTCCCTTACATTGGTGACCAATGGGAAAAGGACCCCCTTATATCAGAGGCCAGTGGGAGAAGGTTATTCTTACATTGTCATCAGTGGGAAGACTGACCCCTTACAGATCATTGATGTCAGTTGTTACTGAGAGACAGAAATTGTTCATTGCTCATGGAACCCCTAGAAACCTTTGGAGGAACCCTGGCTGAGAAAGGCTGGATTAGGCAGTAATATATTTCTCTCCCTCTTGGTGGGAGTGGAGATGACCCATCTATAAGGATATACAGTACATACACACACAGCACAAGGCCGTGTTCTCACTACGAGACGGTTCTTGGGGCTGCAGTACCCTTGAGCTCCACAAGGTGGTGATCTCACTTCTACCATAGAGACAAGAAGTCTCTATGGAAGACAGGAAGTGATGTCAGATATAAATAGGAACTTCCGGGTGAAAGGTGAGTCGGGAGGAAATAGAGAGGCGACATCGCTGGAAGTGGCAGCAGAGGAGGTAATAAGATCTTATTTTCTATTTACACACAGTAACCCCCCCCCCCCCCCGTCATGTCCGTCCTCTTCCTCCATAGTCACTGTGACCTCTTTTATCTCCAGCAGATGATGATACACACACAGTGGCGGTTTTAGGCACGGGCGAACGGGGCAGCCGCCCGGAGCGGCATTTTTTCATACCACGTGGGGGGCGGCATGCCCGGGCCGCGGACCGGTACCGGTTCGTGGATCAAATGGTACCGGACCGCCCGAGCCCCGTTCGCCCATGCCTAAAATCGCCGCAGCCGAGCCGAGCCGAGGAGCAGAGCACTGCTCCCCCCCCGAGCCCGCCCATTGTGTGACAATAGCGAATGAAAATTCGCTATTGTCACACTGATCCTCCTCCTGGCCAATCAGGGAGCGGGTCCTCCCGCTTCCTGATTGGCCGAAAGGCAAACCCCACGCCATTGGCCGAGGAGGAGGCGCCGCAGGAGGAGTGAAGAGAAGTGACTATGAGGTAAGTGCACTGACGGGTCGGGGGAAACGCTGGCGCTCTGCATTGAAAAGTGGCACTCTGGCATGCCATCTCTACATTGAAAGGGGGCAATGCTGTGGCACTCTGCATTAAAGGGGGCATTTCTGTGGCGTTCTGCATTAAAGGGGGCAATGCTGTGGCGTTCTGCATTAAAGGGGGCATTGCTGTGGCGCTCTGCATTAAAGGGGGCAATGCTGTGGCGCTCTGCATTAAAGGGGGCATTTCTGTGGCGCTCTGCATTAAAGGGGGCAATGCTGTGGCGTTCTGCATTAAAAGGGGCATTGCTGTGGCGCTCTGCATTAAAGGGGGCATTGCTGTGGCGCTCTGCATTAAAGGGGGCATTGCTGTGGCGCTCTGCATTAAAGGGGGCAATGCTGTGGCGCTCTGCATTAAAGGGGGCATTTCTGTGGCGCTCTGCATTAAAGGGGGCAATACTGTGGCGCTCTGCATTAAAGGGGGCAATACTGTGGCGCTCTGCATTAAAGGGGGCAATGCTGTGGCGCTCTGCACTGAAAGGGGGCAATGCTGTGGCACTCTGCATTTATTGGGGGCAACAATGCTGTGGCACTCTGCATTTATTGGGGGCAACAATGCTGTGGCACTCTGCATTTAATGGGGGCATTGCTGTGGCACTCTGCATTTATTGGGGGCAACAATGCTGTGGCACTCTGCATTTATTGGGGGCATTGCTGTGGCACTCTGCATTTATTGGGGGCATTGCTATGGTACTCTGCATTTATTGGGGGCATCGCTGTGGCACTCTGCATTTATTGGGGGCAACAATGCCGTGGCACTCTGCATTTATTGTTATGTTGTCTTGTTATTTTTTTTTGGGGGGGGGGCGCCGGGAGGGAGTCTTGCCCGGGGAGCAATTTAATGTAGAACCGCCACTGTACACACATATATAGTGTGAAAACCTAGATTAACCCCTTCAGGGTCAGAACATTTCCCCACTTACGGGACCGGAACATTCTCTTCATATTGGGGATTTGTCACCTTAGCATTCTCTTGTAACGAGAAATAAGTTTCGGTTTTGGGTTGTACTGAAATTCGCACTTCCACACTCTTCCTCTGAAGATACAAATATCTACTTTATTTCTAATATATATATTTATTTTTTTACTCCTTTAATTGTTACCTTGTACTCCTGTCATTTTCTTCATTTACCTAATGTTGTTACATGTACCAAGCAATGAGACAGAAGTAACAAATAACTGTAAATGTAATTGTTGAAATTGTTAAATTAAAATTCCAATAAGAATTGAAAAAAACAAAAATGTTAAATAAAGAAAAAAAAAGAAAAGAAAGATTGACAACGGCTGTTCCTATAATCTCCACAAGGTGGTGATCTCACTTCTTTCCACACAGGAAGTCTCTATGGAAGACAGGAAGTGATGTCAGGTACAGGACAGGAAGTGATGTCAGGTATAAATAGGAATATTGGGGGTAAGAGGTGAGTCGGGAGGAAGTAGAGAGGAGACATCGCCGAGGAGGTAAGAAGATATTATAGAAGTAATAATACTAGAATATAATATATTACGATACAAACACATGCAGTAAATGAATATATAAGTGTAATATCTGCCTCCATACACATTATATATAACCATATACACTCACCGGCCACTTTATTCAGTCCCCTTCCTAGTAGCGGGTTGGACCCCCTTTTGCCTTCATTCTTCGTGGCATAGAAACAACAAGGTGCGGGAAACTTTCCTCAGAGATTTTCCTCCATAGTAACATAACATCACTCAGTTGCTGCAGATTTATCGGCTGAACATCCATGATGCCGATCTCCCGTTCCACCACATCCCAAAGGTGCTCTATTGGATGAGATGTGGTGAGCGTGGAGGCCATTGGAGGACAGTGACCTCATTGTCATGGTGAAGAAACCAGTGGTGAGATGATTGGAGCTTTGTGACATGGTGCATTATCCTGCTGGAAGGAGCCATCAAAAGATAGGAGGAGCCATCAGAAGATGGGGACACTGTAGACATAAAGGGATGGACATGGCCAGCAACAATACTCAGGTAGGGGGTGGGGTTTATACCACTAAAGGGGCCACACTATTACACCACCAGCCTGAACCGTTACCCTCCTCCCCCACCATTACACCACCAGCCTGGACCGTTACCCCCCCCCCCACACCATTACACAACCACCAGCCTTAACCATTACCCCCCCCCCCCCCCACACCATTACACCACCACCAGCCTGAACCGTTATTTCCCCCTCCTCCCCCACACCATTACACCACCACCAGCCTGAACTGTTACCCCCTCCCCCACACCATTACACCACCAACACCAGCCTGAACCATTACACCCAGCTCCCCCCCACACTATTACCCCCCTCCCCACACCATTACACCACCAGCCTGAACTGTTACCACCTCCCCACACCATTACACCACCAGCCTGAACCATTACCCCCCCCCTCTTCCCCCCCACACCATTACACCACCAGCCTGAACTGTTACCCCTCCTCCCTCCACACCATTACACCACCAGCCTGAACTGTTACCCCCTTTCCCACGCCATTACACCATCACCACCAGCCTGAACCGTTACCCCCCCTTCCCCACGCCATTACACCACCACCAGCCTGAACCGTTACCCCCCCCCCTCCCCCACACCATTACACCACCAACACCAGCCTGAACCATTGCCCCCCTCCTCCCCCCACACTGTTACACCCTTCCCCACACCATTACACCACCAGCCTGAACCGGTGATACAAGGCAGGATGGATCCATGCACCAAATTCTGACCCCACCATCAGAATGTCGCAGCTGAAATCCAGACTCATCAGACCAGGCAACGTTTTTCCAATCTTCTGTTTGTCCAATGTTGGTGATCCTGTGCCAATTGTAGCCTCAGTTTCCTGTTCTTAGCTGACAGGAATGGGACCCGGTGTGGTCTTCTGGTGCTGTAGCCCATCTGCTTCAAGGTTGGATGTGTTGTGTGTTCAGAGATGGTATTCTGCATACCTTGGGTGTAACGAGTGGTTATTTGAGTTGCTGTTGCCTTTCTATCATCTGGAACCAGTCTGCCCATTCTCCTCTGACCTCAACAAGGCATTTTCCTCCACACAACTGCCCCTCACTGGATATTTTCTCCTTTTCCCACCATTCTCTGTAATCCTGAGAGATGGATGTGTGTGACAATCCCAGAAATACTCAGACCGGCCCGTCTGCCAAAAACAACCATGCCACGTTCAAAGTCACTTTAATTCCCTTTCTTCCCCATTCTGATGCAGCAAATCCTCTTCACCACTTCTAGATGCTGAAATGCATGAAGTTTCTGCCATGTGATTGGCTGATTAGCAATTTGTGCTACCTAGCAACTGAACAGGTGTACCTAATAACGTGGCCGGTGAGTGTATATTGTATAATCAATAAAAATAGGAATCAGATCCAATTTTGGAGCCCATCAATAAATACCTTACGTACTACGTTTGGGTTTATCGTTGTTGTATGGGTTTACCAGCACCGGGTGGGAATTTATTGAGCGTCAGGTATAATGATGGACTCATGCGTGTTCGGGATCCTAGTTCCAGCCTACATGTCCAATCCCGCCAGGAAGCCGACATTGCTCACCGCTAATCACAGGCAGTGAGACATTTGCCGGTCTGCAGCTGCACAGATCAGGAAGTGTCTCACTGCCTGTGATTAGCGGGACCTGGCAGGTGGGTTTGGACTAGGATCCCAAACACGCCTGAGCCCATCTCTAGTCAGGAACATGAAAATTATATAGAGAAAACTCTTCTATATCTGTCCTACGATGGTTGTGCCAGTACTTGGAAAAGACGACCAGCACTACATATGGCGAAACAGCGTCATCTGTTGTTCTAGTTGTGCTTCAGGGTTCCTGTTCATCTAGTCAGGTAGATATGTGGTGGACCAATTGGGATGAAAATCGGTTCTAACGAGAGTAGGTGATCCCCTGGTGAAAGTGAGGTATAGATAGGACCTGGTTTTATTCTTAGGCTTCCACCTCTCTGACCATGGTAGAAGAAATCAGGCGAGAAGTGGTTAGGAGCTCCTAGTGCAGATGGTCATCCAGCTTCGAGGTTCAGAGATCATCACCCTCTCTGACTACAGTGAATCCCAAAATACGCGGGCCCAACCTAAAGTTCTTGTTCAATGAATGAAATATGACTGTAGAAAGCACTCTTAACCACATATCCAGGATTTGGTCATCCAGTCACTCTATGAGATTGTATAGGTCCTCAATATAATGTCATGTCCCCAACAAATGAGGAGGAGATACTGTATACACCATATGAAAGGTCCATCTCCATTCCTCAATATAACGTCATGTTCCCAACAAATGAGGAGGAGATACTGTACACCATATGAAAGGTCCATCTCCATTCCTCAATATAACGTCATGTCCCCAACAAATGAGGAGGAGATACTGTACACCATATGAAAGGTCCATCTCCATTCCTCAATATAAACGTCATGTTCCCAACAAATGAGGAGGAGATACTGTACACCATATGAAAGGTCCATCTCCATTCCTCGATATAACGTCATATTCCCAGTAAATGAGGAGGAGATACTGTACACCATATGAAAGGTCCATCTCCATTCCCCCAGTATAACGTCATGTTCCCAACAAATGAGGAGGAGATACTGTACACCATATGAAAGGTCCATCTCCATTCCCCCAATATAACGTCATGTTCCCAACAAATGAGGAGGACGTACTGTACACCATATGAAAGGTCCATCTCCATTCCTCAATATAACGTCATTTTCCCAACAAATGAGGAGGAGATACTGTACACCATATGAAAGGTCCATCTCCATTCCTCAATATAATGTCATGTTCCCAACAAATGAGGTGGAGATACTGTACACCATATGAAAGGTCCATCTCCATTCCTCAATATAACGTCATGTTCCCAACAAATAAGGAGGAGATACTGTACACCATATGAAAGGTCCATCTCCATTCCTCAATATAACGTCATGTTCACAAAGAATGAGGAGGAGATACTGTACACCATATGAAAGGTCCATCTCCATTCCTCAATATAACGTCATGTTCCCAACAAATGAGGAGGAGATACTGTACTCCATATGAAAGGTCCATCTCCATTCCTCAATATAACGTCATGTTCCCAACAAATGAGGAGGAGATACTGTACACCATATGAAAGGTCCATCTCCATTCCTCAATATAACGTCATGTTCACAAAGAATGAGGAGGAGATACTATACACCATATGAAAGGTCCATCTCCATTCCTCAATATAACGTCATGTCCCCAGCAAATGAGGAGGAGATACTGTACACCATATGAAAGGTCCATCTCCATTCCTCAATATAACGTCATGTTCCCAACAAATGAGGAGGACGTACTGTATACACCATATGAAAGTTCCAACTTTACTATGGATGCAAGGCATGAGCCGGTGACACTGTTTCTTTCATATTTAGTTACACCCATGAATAAGACAGGTAATAACTTTTAGTATCCTGGATGAAGAAATAATTAAAATTTGCATATTTTTTTCAGCTTATGACCCATTTTCTAAGAGGTGCTTCCTGTACAGATTGCATGACCATTTCAATGAGGATGGAGGAGGACCAGAGTCACAACATGGAGAAGCTACTAAATCTCACCCTGGAGATTTTCAACCTGCTGACCGGAGAGGTGAGGAGGATTCTGGGTGGTCACATGATATCATTCTTGTCTAGTATGGTCAGTAGACCATGCTCTTATTGTAGACATGTAGATGATGTCAGATGATTGATATCAGTTTATCTTTCTCCTGATCTGTAGGATTATGTTGTAGTGAAGAAGTCTAGTGGGGAGCCAATCTCAGAAGGATGGAGCCGGACCCAGAGCCCCACCATGGTGCCTCCCCCTCATTCTCCGATACCTGAGAGGAACAAAGAGCAGAAGATCCTGGAAGTGACCACCATGATGGTCCATCTGCTGACAGGAGAGGTGAGCGGTGCTGGGAATTCTGGGACATTATCCAGTAACAGACAAGGTATGTGTCTGGATGGTGACTGTATCATTGTGTTTGTCAGGTTCCTATAAGGTGTCAGGATGTCACTGTCTATTTCTCCATGGAGGAGTGGGAGTATTTAGAAGGACACAAGGATCTCTACAAGGACGTCATGATGGACAATCAAAAGAATTTGAGTTTTGTGAATAATGAGAGGAAGGAATCTCCCCCGAATGAGACAATATTGAACTTCACCCTGGAGATCCTCAGCCTGCTGACTGGAGAGGTGAGGTCTTTTTCTCTGTCCAGCACCGAGAACCAAGGCAAATCCTCAGTACTCCCTCACCAGAATCCCACTGGAGACCAAGTGGTCTCTGCCCACTGCTTACCCCCCCCCCAGCCCCTATAGTCCTGCTCTTCTGTCCCCTGCAAGATGGGTTTTTTTTTATTATCCACCCCCTATTCCTCCAACAATGTCTGTCCTACATGTACTCCCATTGCCCCAACTCCCACCCTCAGCATCCTCCTCTCCAACTACACTATATACACTACCGTATTTTTTGTGTGAAGTTGTGCTGGATTACATTTACCTCTGATGTATACCTGCAGTAAACGCTTTCCTCCCCTTGCCGAACAGCAGATTGCATTCATCTTCCTAGTCCACCCTGTGCTAAAATAGGCAAACTTTTACCAGTCCTTAGTAAATATAGACCTGCCCATAGAGTTGAGGGATGATGGGAGTGAGACTTTTCATTCTGTATAACACAGGGCTGTGAATTAGTATTGAAGGACCCAACTGAGCATGACACAACAGAGAGCCATCATCGAACCTCTACAAGATGGAGGAGAGGCCAGAACCCCATTACTATCCCCCCACCTCCATCCCTCATACCTGAGAGACACAACATGCAGAAGATTCTAGAAGTCACCAAGAAGATGATGGAGCTGCTGACAGGAGAGGTGAGCGGTGCTGGGAATTCTGGGACATTATCCAGTAACAGACAAGGGATGTGTCTGGATGGTGACTGTATCATTGTGTGTGTCAGGTTCCTATAAGGTGTCAGGATGTCACTGTCTATTTCTCCATGGAGGAGTGGGAGTATTTAGAAGGACACAAGGATCTCTACAAGGACGTCATGATGGAGGATCAGCCGCCCCTCACATCACCGGGTAAGAGGAGACTTTATTGTAAAGGAGAGAGGAGTACAGAGGGTCCACCTAGACCCCCATCCAACATGAGGAGGAGATATCCATCTCCATTCCTCAATATAACGTCATGTTCCCAACAAATGAGGAGGAGATACTGTACACCATATGAAAGGTCCATCTCCATTCCTCCATATAACGTCATGTTCCCAACAAATGAGTAGGGGATACTGTACACCATATGACGTGTCGGTTCACACTATGGCGATCCAACTTCGGGGACAACTAGTGAAGTCGCCGTGCACCGCGACTTCGGCGCGACTTGCACAGACTTCACATAATGGAAGTCAATGCAAGTCGCTCCTACTTTGGTCAAAAGTAGTGCAGGAACTATTTTCTAAGTCGGAGCGACTTGAGTTGCTCCTATTAGAACGGTTCCCATAGCACTGAATGGACCGCGACTTGTCAGGCGGCCAAGTTGCCTGACAAGTCACGGTAGTGTGAACCGGGACTAAAGGTCTTTCTCCATTCCTCAATATAACATCATGTTCCCAACAAATGAGGAGGACGTACTGTATACACCATATGAAAGGTCCATCTCCATTCCTCAATATAACGTCATGTTCCCAACAAATGAGGAGGAGATACTGTACACCATATGAAAGGTCCATCTCCATTCCTCAATATAATGTCATGTTCCCAACAAATGAGGAGGAGATACTGTACACCATATGAAAGGTCCATCTCCATTCCTCAATATAATGTCATGTTCCCAACAAATGAGGAGGAGATACTGTACACCATATGAAAGGTCCATCTCCATTCCTCAATATAACGTCATGTTCCCAACAAATGAGGAGGAGATACTGTACACCATATGAAAGGTCCATCTCCATTCCTCAATATAATGTCATGTTCCCAACAAATGAGGAGGAGATACTGTACACCATATGAAAGGTCCATCTCCATTCCTCAATATAATGTCATGTTCCCAACAAATGAGGAGGAGATACTGTACACCATATGAAAGGTCCATCTCCATCCCTCAATATAACGTCATCTTCCCAACAAATGAGGAGGAGATACTGTACACCATATGAAAGGTCCATCTCCATTCCTCAATATAACGTCATGTTCCCAACAAATGAGGAGGAGATA
The DNA here is from genome assembly GCF_965119305.1 of Pelophylax lessonae. Lineage (NCBI taxonomy): Eukaryota > Metazoa > Chordata > Amphibia > Anura > Ranidae > Pelophylax > Pelophylax lessonae. Next base: position 272,789,338 of record NC_138776.1, read on the forward strand.
CTGTACACCATATGAAAGGTCCATCTCCATTCCTCCAATATAATGTCATGTTCCCAACAAATGAGGAGGAGATACTGTACACCATATGAAAGGTCCATCTCCATTCCTCAGATCTATGTCACACCGGTCACTATTAGACCACCATAGACAATGATTAGATTATGATGGATGGAAATCCGTTGATGATGATGAAGGTTTCTCTCTCACAGATGGAAGTGATGTTGGAAATTCCTCCGAAGGTTTCCATATTCCGTCTGTGGATGATGATGAAGGAGATGATGGAATCCCAGGATATTCTCGGGAAGGAAGACCTTATTTGTGCTCGGAATGCGGTCAGACTTTTAAACAGAAGCATCATTTGCTAAGACATATGAGAGTTCACACCGGGGAGAATTTTCCATGTGAAGAGTGCGGGAAATGTTTTTTACGGAAAGAGAAACTCGCAGAACACCTGAAATCCCACACAGGGGAAAAGTCGCATACTTGTGCAGAGTGCGGGAAAGGTTTTATACGGAAAGAGGGGCTCCTCCTACACATGAGAATCCACACAGGTGAGAAGCCGTATTCCTGCACAGAGTGCGGGAAATGTTTCTGCAGGAAATACAGTCTTACCTTACATCGAAAAAAGCACATAGACAAGTCCTTGTCGTGTTCAGAGTGCGGGAAATGTTTTCACACAAGATCCGATCTGATCATACATCAGAGAGTACACATCGGTAAGGAGATCTTTCCGTGCTCGGAGTGTGGGAAACTGTATTCAAGTAAATCTCAGCTTACCATACACCAGAGAAGTCACACCGGGGAGAGGCCCTTTTCTTGTTCCCACTGCCAGAAATCATTTGCGGTGCGGTCAGAACTTCTGGTGCACCAGAGGACTCACACCGGGGAGAAACCCTTTTCATGCACAGAGTGCGGAAGATGTTTCTCACAAAAAGACAACTTAAATGCCCACATGAAACTGCACACGGGGGAGAAGCCATTCTCCTGTACGGAGTGCGGGAAATCCTTCAGTCGGAATAGTGACCTTGTTGCACACCTGAGCACTCACACAGGCATACATCGTTTTTCGTGTTCAGAGTGCGGGAAAGGTTTCATGCATAAAGGAAAACTTCATAGGCACCAGAAAACTCACACGGGTGAGAAGCCTTACGCCTGTTCAGAGTGCGGAAAATGTTTCCTACAGAATAGCCATCTTCTTGAACACCTAAGAAGCCACACAGGGGAGCGCCCTTTTCCGTGTTTGGTGTGCGGGAAATGTTTCCCGCGGAAAATTGATCTTGATATACACAGGAAAAGTCACACCGGGGAGCATTCTTTTTCATGCTCAGAGTGTGGGAAATGTTACACCAATGAAGGACATTACCGTAGGCACCAGAGGAGCCATGCTGGTGAGCCTTCTCTTTCCTGCGGAGAGTGCGGGAAATGTTTCAATAAGAAACGTGAGCTTGCTGCACACCGGAGGAGTCACAAGAGTAAGTGAGCTCTCCTGTGCTCTAATGCCGTCCATACAGTGATACCTTCTTATACCCATGAGAAGCCACATTGGATGAGCATGCTTTTCCATGTTCCTTCCTAACCCCTTCAATACCGGGCACGTTCACCCCCTTCCTGCCACCCCATACCGGGCACTTCCCCCCCCCCTTCCTGCCCCCCCATATTGGGCACGTTCATCTCCTTCCTGCCCCCCATACCGAGCATGTTCACCCCCTTCCTGTCCCCCCCCATACTGGGCATGTTCATCCCCTTCCTGCCCCCCCCATACCGGGCACTCCCCCCCCCCCTTCCTGCCCCCCCATACTGGGCACGTTCATCTCCTTCCTGCCCCCCATACCGGGCACGTTCATCTCCTTCCTGCCCCCCCATACTGGGCACTCCCCCCCCCCTTCCTGCCCTCCCCATACTAGTCACTTCCCCCCCCCCTTCCTGCCCTTCCCATATTGGGCATTTACCCCCCCTTTCTGCCCTCCCCATACCGGGCACATTTGCCCCCTTCCTGCCCCCCAATACTGGCCACTTTCTCCCCCTTCCTGACCCCCCCCCATACTGGATACTTTAACCTCCTTCCTTCCTCCCTCAACATACTGGGCAAGTTCACCCCCTCCTGCCCCCCCATACTGGGCGTTCCCCCCCCCATACTGGGCACGTTCACCCTATTCCTGCCCCCCCATATTGGGCACGTTCACCCCCTTCCTGCCCCTCATACTGGGCACTTTCACCCCCTTGTTGCCCCCCTCCATACTGGGCACTTTCTCCAACTCTCGTGCCCCCCCCCCCATACTGGGCACTTTTACCTTCTTCCTGCCCCCTCTTCCATACTGGGCACTTTCACCCCCTTCCTGCCACCCACCCCATCCTGTGCACCCTGCCCCCCATACTGGCCCCTTTACCCCCTTCCTGTACCCATATGACATTTCTATCATTTTATCACACAGATAGAGCTTTCTTTTGGTGGTATTTAATCACCGCTGGGGGTTTTATTTATTTTTTTGCGAAATAAGTGAGAAATGAGAAAAGATCGTAAATGTAAAGAAAAAAAAAAAAAAGGTGTTTTTCTTTGCTTCTGTTTTAATATTTTGCAAATAAATAATGATTCTTCATTAATTCGACCCAAAATGTATTCTGCTCCATTTCTTTGGTGAAAATCCTCCAAATCACCCCCCCCCCCTCAAATCAGTGTATATTATTTATCTGTAGGAAAGTTATAGATTCCACAAACTATGGGATATATCTGACAATCGATTAATCCTAATGACGGCCCATCTCATTTCTTGAGGGCCAAAAAAAAACACAAATACCCCCAAATCACCCCTTTTTGGAAAGAAGACGACAGGGTATGTAGTAGGAGGCAAGCTGAGTTTTTTTTTTTTTTTTTTACACAAAATTGTCATATTACCAGATTATTTATCTCACTCGGCATAGGCATACTTGCAACTACACCCCAAAACACATTCTGTTACTCCTCCTGAGTATGGCAATACCATCTGTGAGACTTTTACACAGCCTGGCCACATAGAAGCCCAACATTCCAGGAGCTACATACAGAGACCCAATATCCAAGGAGCCACGTACAGAGACCCAATCTCCAAGGAGCCACGTACAGAGACCCAACATCCAAGGAGCCACGTACAGAGGCCCAGCATCCAAGGAGCCACGTACAGAGGCCCAGCATCCAAGGAGCCACGTACAGAGGCCCAGCATCCAAGGAGCCACGTACAGAGGCCCAGCATCCAAGGAGCCACGTACAGAGGCCCAGCATCCAAGGAGCCACGTACAGAGGCCCAGCATCCAAGGAGCCACGTACAGAGGCCCAGCATCCAAGGAGCCACGTACAGAGGCCCAGCATCCAAGGAGCCACGTACAGAGGCCCAGCATCCAAGGAGCCACGTACAGAGACCCAACATCCAAGGAGCCACATACAGAGGTCCAACATCCAAGGAGCCACATACAGAGGTCCAACATCCAAGGAGCCACATACAGAGGTCCAACATCCAAGGAGCCACATACAGAGGTCCAACATCCAGAGCAACATACAGAGGTCCAACATCCAAGGAACCACATACAGAGACCCAATATCCAAGGAGCCGCATACAGAGGTCCAACATCCAAAGAGCCACATACAGAGACCCAACATCCAAGGAGCCACATACAGAGGTCCAACATCCAAGGAGCCACATACAGAGGCCCAATATCCAAGGAACCACATAGAGAGGCCCAACATCCAAGGAGCACCTTCAGGTGTTCGAAGGACATAAATTACACATCTAATTTTCTGACTATCTATCACACATGTGATGGCACTGGAGTGCAACAACAATGAAAATGCCCACAAAATTATTCCACAAGACCAGGTACTCGGGTACTCCGTCTGGAGAGAGGTATCCAGGTAATCTGTTGGGCTGCAGATAGGTACTCCGTTACTCTGACTGGCTGGAGACAGGTATTCGGGTACTCAGATGGGCTGCAGATAGGTACTCCGGTACTCTAAGGGCCTGGCGACAGGTACTCTGGTACTCCAATGGGCTGCAGATAGGTACTTGGGTACTCTGATGGGCTGGTGACAGGTACTTGGGTATTCTGATGGGCTGAAGACAGGTACTCGGGTATTCTGATGGGCTGAAGACAGGTACTCGGGTATTCTGATGGGCTGGAGACAGGTACTCGGGTATTCTGATGGGCTGGAGACAGGTACTCGGGTATTCTGATGGGCTGGAGACAGGTACTCGGGTATTCTGATGGGCTGGAGACAGGTACTCGGGTATTCTGATGGGCTGGAGACAGGTACTCGGGTATTCTGATGGGCTGGAGACAGGTACTCGGGTACTCTGATGGGCTGGAGACAGGTACTCGGGTACTCTGATGGGCTTGTGACAGGTACTCAGGTACTCTGATGGGCTGCAGATAGGTACTCAGATGGGCGTGGGACAGGTACTTGGGCACTCTGGGCTGCAGATAGGTACTTGGGTACTTTGGACTGCAGATAGGTATTCAGGTACTCTGGGCTGCAGATAGGTACTCGGGTACTCTGGGCTCTGGGGTCACCAACAGGAGGAAGGAGGTCCTGATTCCTCTATATAGATCTTTATATCACTAGAGGGATCACCGGCAGGAGGAAGGAGGTCCTGATTCCTCTATATAGATCTTTATATCACTAGAGGGGTCACCAGCAGGGGGAAGGAGGTCCTGATTCCTCTATATAGATCTTTATATCACTAGAGGGGTCACCAGGAGGAGGAAGGAGGTCCTCATTCCTCTATATAGATCTTTATATCACTAGAGGGGTCACCAGCAGGAGGAAGGAGGTCCTGATTCCTCTATATAGATCTTTATATCACTAGAGGGGTCACCAGCAGGGGGAAGGAGGTCCTGATTCCTCTATATAGATCTTTATATCACTAGAGGGGTCACCAGGAGGAGGAAGGAGGTCCTCATTCCTCTATATAGATCTTTATATCACTAGAGGGGTCACCAGCAGGCGGAAGGAGGTCCTGATTCCTCTATATTGATCGTTAGTTAGACCCCAATTAGAAGAATGAATCCAGAGATGGAGAACAAAAAATGTAAAGATTCTAAAGTGATAAAACATATCAGGAGAAACTGTTGGAATGTTAAATGTAGAGTCTGGAGGAAAGGATGGATGTGACTGAGATCTTTAAATACATGAAGAGATTGATTAAGATTCAGGAGGGAGGAATTTTCAATTTAAAGCCCGGATGAAGAACACAGGGACCTGACCTCCAACTATCAGGAGGAAATCTGAAAACGAACCTTAGAAAGTATTTTTTTTTTTTTATTTGCTAAAAGAGTCGTTGATTCTTGGATCAGACTTCCAGCAGAGGTAATCATACAGTCAACAGTAACTGGATTCAAACATTCTCTGGACAAACAGAGATTTCTTATTGGACAAACGTTAAAACGGCAAGACAAAAAACAGCTTCTTTACAGCTTCTCCTGTCTTTTTTTTCTTTAATTAAAATGTGATCTGGATCTTTAAGAACGTAACGCAATAGAAAAAAAGACAGACAACCGAAAAAAAAGAAAAAAGATCGATGGCTGCAGTACCTATACTCTCCACAAGGTGGCAACCTTACTGATAAGGATCCGCTCTGGAAATCTCTATGACACCTACAGACAGGAAGTGATGTCACATGTAATAGGACACAGGGGAGTCCATAGGAGGTACAGAGGAGACGTTGGTGAGACAGACGAGGAGGTTCGAAGGTTTTATGTTATAGAAGTTATGAAGAGGATGGTTTGGGTGATAACTTGACATGAGGTCAGTGTTAAAGCTCGGGGCAGAGTTGTAAATGGCTTTGTATGTTATTGTTAGCATTTTGAATTTTATTTGTTGGTCAATGAGAGGTCAGTGGAGGGATTGGCAGAGAGGGGGGGGGGACACTGAATGGAAATCAGTGGAGGGATTGGCAGAGAGCGGTGGAGGACACTGAATGGAGGCCAGTGGAGGGATTGGCAGAGAGGGGTGGAGGACACTAAATGGAAATCAGTGGAGGGATTGGCAGAGAGGGGTGGAGGACACTGAATGGAATCCAGTGGAGGGATTGGCAGAGAGGGATGGAGGACACTGAATGGAGGCCAGTGGAGGGATTGACAGAGAGGGGTGGAGGACACTGAATGGAGGCCAGTGGAGGGATTGGCAGAGAGGGGTGGAGGACACTGAATGGAGGCCAGTGGAGGGATTGGCAGAGAGGGGTGGAGGACACTAAATGGAGGCCAGTGGAGGGATTGGTAGAGAGGGGTGGAGGACACTGAATGGAAGCCAGTGGAGGGATTGGCAGAGAGGGGTGGAGGACAGTGAATGGAGGCCAGTGGAGGGATTGGCAGAGAGGGGTGGAGGACACTGAATAGAGGCCAGTGGAGGGATTGGTAGAGAGGGGTGGAGGACACTGAATGGAAGCCAGTGGAGGGATTGGCAGAGAGGGGTGGAGGACAGTGAATGGAGGCCAGTGGAGGGATTGGCAGAGAGGGGTGGAGGACACTGAATAGAGGCCAGTGGAGGGATTGGCAGAGAGGGGTGGAGGACACTGAATGGAGGCCAGTGGATGGATTGGTAGAGAGGGGTGGAGGACACTGAATGGAAGCCAGTGGATGGATTGGTAGAGAGGGGTGGAGGACACTGAATGGAAGCCAGTGGAGAGATTGGCAGAGAGGGGTGGAGGACACTGAATGGAGGCCAGTGGAGGGATTGGCAGAGAGGGTTGGAGGGCACTGAATGGAATCCAGTGGAGGGATTGGCAGAGAGGGGTGAAGGACACTGAATAGGGGCCAGTGGAGGGATAGGCAGAGAGAGGTAAAGGACACTGAATGGAGGCCAGTGGATAGATTGGCAGAGATGGCTGGAGGACACTGAATGGAATCCAATGGAGGGATTGGCAGAGAGAGGTCGAGGACACTGAATGGAGGTATCGGTATAGAAGAGTGGAGGACACTGCGCAGGAGATCAGAGCCCAGGATTACACATAACACTCTGGCTATGCAAGGAAGGACTGATGGTTGTATGTTTGATCTCCATGGAGAAGTCAGGGGAGGGGATGTGGGGGGAGCAGGTTGCAGAAATATTAGGAACTCCGTTTTGGAAAGATTACGTCTGACAAAAGCAGTGTGATATCCAGTTGTAGGTTTGGGAACAGAGACTTGGGGGAGCCCCTAAGGAAAGCGGAAAGGAGCAGATTGAGTAGTAGGTTTTGGGACAGAGTCTAGCGGGCACCCCTATGGAAAGAAGAGAGGAGGAGATAGAGTTGTAGGTTTGGTGACAGAGCTTTGGAGGAGCCCCTATGGAAAGAAGAGAGGAGGAGATAGTGAGAAAGGTAACAGTTCATATGAATGTTAGATATAAAGAGTTCATTGTAGTTGGCTGATATCGAAGATGGTTTTCAACGTGTTTAAATCAATGTTCAATTTTATCATTGAGAACTGGGCTGGTAGTAATAATCCTTTCCCCCGATGGAGACAATGTAACAAGGGAGTAGGATAGTCCTGGCATGGGGACCTCATAGAACTCGCACAACCATTTGTCTTCTTTTTGAAAATCAGGATATGGATCAGGAGCAGTACAACATTGGCTTTCTTTTCCTTCTGGGGTTCACTGATCATTGGATGTGAGGATAAGCTTCAGTCTATGACCCACCTATGAAGAGGAGCGTTCCCGTACAGATCACATGACCACCACAATTAGAATGGAGGAGGACCGTAGTCACAGCATGGAGAAGATATTAAACCTCACCCTGGAGATCATCTACCTGCTGACCGGAGAGGTGAGGGGGATTCTGGGAGGTCACATGACATCACTCTTATCTCTATTAATAAAACACAGACCTGACCGGAGAGGTGAGGAGGATTCTGGGATTCTAACATGATATTCCTATTGGTTCTCCAATACAGAGATTTCCTCTGGTGAAGTCAGGTGATCATATGACCATCACAGTGCCTCCATGTGACTCCCTAAAACCTGAGAGACACAACATGCAGAAGATTCTAGAAGTCACCAAGAAGATGATGGAGCTGCTGACAGGAGAGGTGAGCGGTGCTGGGAATTCTGGGACATTATCCAGTAACAGACAAGGGATGTGTCTGGATGGTGACTGTATCATTGTGTGTGTCAGGTTCCTATAAGGTGTCAGGATGTCACTGTCTATTTCTCCATGGAGGAGTGGGAGTATTTAGAAGGACACAAGGATCTCTACAAGGACGTCATGATGGAGAATCAGCCGCCCCTCACATCACCGGGTAAGAGGAGACTTTATTGTAAAGGAGAGAGCAGTACGGAGGTTCCACCTAGATCCCCCATCATCTGATAAACACATAGAAACAATGTATTCAGTCAGTGTGTGTGTTTCCTACAGATGGCTCCAGTAATGGGAACCCACCAGAGAGATGTCCCCGTCCTCTGTATTCCCGGGATTCCACACAGGAAGGTCACACCATCCCTCACCATCATCAGGTAGATGAGGAACAATCACTGATAGTTATGATTTATACACAAGCGTGTTTGTTACAATTCATGTTTTATTATATTTCAGAGTGGAAACCTCCGAGATAATAATATTGTTGTTAAACAAGAATTTAAAGAGGAGGATGAGGAGTATAGAGTGATGGAGTATTTAGAAGGACACAAGGATCTCTACAAGGACGTCATGATGGAGACTCAGCCGCCCCTCACATCACCGGGTAAGAGGAGACTTTATTGTAAAGGAGAGAGCAGTACGGAGGATCCACCTAGATCCCCCCATCCAAAAAAATGAGAAGGAGATACTGTACACCATATGAAAGGTCCATCTCCATTCCTCAATATAACGTCATGTTCCCAACAAATGAGGAGGAGATACTGTACACCAGGGTTCCTCAAACTACGGCCCTCCAGCTGTTGCGGAACTACACATCCCATGAGGCATTGTAAAACTCTAGAATGCACAGACATGACTAGGCATGATGGGAATTGTAGTTCCTGAACAACTGGAGGGCCATAGTTTGAAGACCCCTGCTGTACACCATATGAAAGGTCCATCTCCATTCCTCAATATAACGTCATGTTCCTAACAAATGAGGAGGAGATACTGTACACCATATGAAAGGTCCATCTCCATTCCTCAATATAACGTCATGTTCCCAACAAATGAGGAGGAGATACTGTACACCATATGAAAGGTCCATCTCCATTCCTCAATATAACGTCATGTTCCCTACAAATGAGGAGGAGATACTGTACACCATATGAAAGGTCCATCTCCATTCCTCAGATCTTTGTCCCACCGGTGACTATTAGACCACCATAGACAATGATTGCAGAAGATGAAGGGTGGAAATGCGTTGACGATGATGAAGGTTTCTCTCTCACAGATGGACGTGGTGTTGGGAATTCCTCCGAAGGTTTCCATGTTTCTTCTACAGATTATGACGGAGAAGATAATGGAATCACCACGGATTCTGAGAAGGAAAGACCTTATTTGTGCTCGGAGTGCGGACAAAGTTTTAAACGGAAGGACCATCTGCATAGACATTTAAGAATTCACACGGGTGAAGGTTTTCCATGTGAAGAGTGCGGGAAATGTTTTTTGCGGAAAGATAAGCTCTACATACACCAGCAGATCCACACAGGTGAAAAGCCGCATACATGTTCGGAGTGCGGGAAAAGCTTTGTACGGAAAGAGGCACTTGTTGTACACCTGAGGACCCACACAGGTGAGAAGCCGTTTACCTGCCCAGAGTGTGGGAAACGCTTCAATCAGAAAGGCAATCTTTGGAGCCATCAGAAGACTCACCAGAGTTCCTTGCCGTCTTCGGAGTGCGGAACTCCTTTCGATAATAAATATGAACTTGCCATTCACCAGAGAGCCCACGCCGGTAAGGAGTGCGGGACTCCGTGTGACGGGAAACCCCATCTTATTACCCACCAGAGAAGTCACACCGGGGAGAAACCCTTCTCATCCCAATGCCAGAAATCATTCGAAGGAAAGTCAGAACTTGTCATACACCAGAGAAGCCACCCCGGGGAGAAACCCTTCTCATGCCCAGAGTGCGGGAAGTGTTTCCTAAGACAAGGATGCTTTAAAAAACACTTGAAACTGCACACTGCAGAGCAGGCGTTCTCCGGTCCGGAGTGCGGGAAATTCTTCATTGAAAAAGGTGACCTTGCTATGCACCTGAAGAGTCACACAGGCGAACATCGCTTTTCACTTTCAGAGTGCGGGAAAGGTTTCTCCCCTAAAGGAAATTTTCAGAGACACCAGAGAACCCACACGGATGAGCGACCTTACAGCGGTTCAGAGTGCGGAAAAACTTTCCTGGAAAACTCTGATCTTATTACCCACATAAGAAGCCACACCGGGGAACAGCCTTTTCCATGCTCAGTGTGTGGGAGATGTTTCCCAAAGAAATCTCTTCTTGTTAAACACCGGTGCAGGCCCCCCGGGGTGGCGTCCTTTTCCCTATAAATCTTAGACTGATAAAGGAAACCTCCATAGATACCAGAAAAGTCCTCCTCCTTCACAAAAGTGCGGGAAATGCTTCATTGAGAAACCTATTTCCATTCACCTGTTCACACTGGTCAACATTCTCTTTCCTGACCATAGTGCGGGAAATGTTTCATCGATAAACTGAGCTTGTTGTTCACCAAAGGTTCCTTACTAATTGGGGTCATTCTTACACCACCACGCCCTTTTTCATGCTTCCTGACCAAAGTGCTGGAAAGGTTTCACTGAGAAAAAAAATCATTGCCATTTACCTGTTCACACTGGTCAACATCCACTTTCCTGACCGAAGTGCGGGAAATGTTTCATAAAAAAAACTGACTTTGTTGTTCGTCAAAGGTTCCGTACTAAATGGAGTCTCTTACTATGCCCTTTTCTATGCTTTCTGATGTACACATTAATGCCGTTCCCCAGAGACCTCACAAGGGTCGGCGATTTTTCTGGCGCTCGGAAATCATTTTATACCAAAAAGGAAAACCCAACAGAAGCAGCCAAAAGATGAAGAGTCCAAAATGCTTTACGTGTTCCTTAGCAACAATCACATAAAACCTTCAACGCGTTTCGTACGGGAAAAGCTCCGCCTCCATCCGACTGAACAAACTTTTATCAACTAAAGGATATTTTTTAGGTGAAATTCTCTGTAATTCAAATGTAAAGTAACCAATTTTTCTTTTTTTTTTTTTTTTTTTTGCTAGAGAATAAAAACCTGGAAACAATTTTATACGAAACCTCGTAGAAGAAGACGTTTGGAAATTGCAATTTGTAAAAGTCGTGCAACTTTATTCCTTCTATATTTTAAGGAAAAATACACTAAAATTAAAGTTAGCGCTCACAAATACAATAAAATACCCTTTTTTTTTTTATTTTATGTAAATGTAAACATTTTTTAAATGTAATTTAATATAAATGTAACTTTAAAAAAATAAAATAAATAATATTGTAAATGTAAACCTTTTTTATTTTAATGTTAAAAATTATTACTTTTTTTTATTTTAATGTTAAAAATTATTATTACTTTTTTTTTTTTTTTGTTAAAATTTTTTCAATACAGAGGACGGGTTTGTGTTGAGTAAATAGATACCAAACATGCCACCTACATGGAAAAAATCTTTTTTTTTTTTTACTAGAAAATCACTTAGAACCCCCAAAAATTCTACTATACAGTGAGAGGAAAAAGTATTTGAACCCCTGCTGAATTTGTACGTTCGCTGACTGACCGAGAAATGATCAGTCTATAATTTTATTGGTCGGTTTATTTTACCAGTGAGAGACAGAATAACAACAAAAATATCCAGAAAAACGCATTTCAAAAAAATTATGAATTGATTTGAATTTTAATGAGTGAAATAAGTATTTGATCGCCCATCAATCAGCAGATTTCTGGCTCCCCGAGATCTTCTATACAGGTGACAAGCTGAGATTAGGAGGAATCTCTTATAGGGAGTGCTCCTAATCTCAGCTTGTTACCTGTATAGAAGACACCTATCCGCAGAATAAACCAATCAGATTCCAATCTCTCCACCATGGCCAAGACCAAAGAGCTGTCTTAGGATGTCAGGGAGAAGATTGGAGACCTACACAAGGCTGGAATGGCTACAAGACCATCGCCAAGCAGCTTGGTGAGAGGTGACAACAGTTGGTTGGAAGAAACAGAAAATAACTGTCAGTCCCCCTCAGTCTGGGGCTCCATGGAAGATCTCACCTTGTGGAGGTTCAATGATGATGGAGAACGGTGAGGAATCAGCCCAGAACTACACAGGAGAATCTTCTCAATGATCTCAGCTGGGACCATCGTCACCAAGAAAACAATTGGTAACACACTACCCCATGGAGGACTGAAATCCTGCAGCACCCACAAGGTCTCCCTGCTCAGGAAATCACATGGTACAGCCCGTCTGATGTCTGCTAATGAACATCTGAATGATTCAGAGGAGAACTGGGAGAAAGTGTTGTGGTCAGATGAGACCAAAATCAAGCTCTTTGGCATCAACTCGCCGTGTTTGGAGGAGGAGGAACACCATCCCCCACCGTCACACATGGAGGAGGAAACATTATGCTTTGGGAGTGTTTTGCTGCTAACGGGACAGGACAACTTCACCAAACTTCATCAACGGGACGATGGACGGGGCCATGTACCATCAAATCTTGGGTGAGAACCTCCTTCCCTCAGCCAGGGAATTGAAAATGGGTCATGGATGGGTCTTCCAGTATGACAATGACCCAAAACACACGGCCAAGGCAACAAAGAAGTGGCTCAAGAAGAAGCACGTTAAGGTCCTGGAGTGGCCTAGCCAGTCTCCAGACCTTCATCCTATAGAAAATATGTGGAGGGAGCTGAAGGTTGGAGTTACCAGACGTCAGCCTGGAAACCTCAATGACTTGGAGAGGATCTGCCAAGATGAGTGGGAGAAAATCCCTCCTGAGATGTGTGCAAACCTGGAGGCCAACTACAAGAAACGTCTGACCTCTGTGATTGGCCAACAAGGGTTTCTCCACCAACTACTAAGGGGTCAAATACTTATTTCACTCATTAAAATGCAAATCAATTCATAACTTGAAATGCGTTTTTCTAGATATTTTTGTTGTTATTCCGTCTCTCACTGGTAAAATAAACCGACCAATAAAATTATAGACTGATCATTTCTTTGTCAGTCAGGGAACGTACAAAATCAGCTGGGGGGTCAAATACTTTTTCCCCTCACTGTAGATATATACTTTTAGCAGAGGAAACAAATCTGCAGCAACTGTGTGACGCTATCATGTTACATACTGTAGTTACATAGTTAGTGAGGTTGAAAAAAGACATCAGTCCATCCGGTTCATCCTATGATGTGTGTGTGTGTTTGCTGTTAACCGTACATTGTATACCCCTGTATGTAGTACATTGTATACCCCTATATGTTGTACAATGTATACCCCCTGTATGTTGTACATTGTATACCCCTGTATGTTGTACATTGTATACCCCTGTATGTTGTACATTGTATACCCCCTGTATGTTGTACATTGTATACCCCTGTATGTTGTACATTGTATACCCCCTGTATGTTGTACATTGTATACCCCCTGTATGTTGTACATTGTATAACCCTGTATGTTGTGGTCTTTAAGGTGCCCATCTAATAGTTTTTTGAAACTATCAATGCTCCCTGCTGATACGACTGTTTGCGGAAGAGAATTCCACATCCTTACTGCTCTGACAGTGAAGAACCCCCTACGTATTTTAAGGTTAAACCCCCTTTCCTCTAGTTTTAGTGAGTGGCCACGTGTCTTATTGTATTCCCTTTCTCTGAATAGTTTGTTCCTTATGCTAGGGTCGCCAGTACAGTATTTGTACATTGATATCATATCCCCCCTCAATCGTCTCTTCTCCAGAGAGAATAAGTTCAGTGCTTGTAGTCTTTCCTCATAGCTGATGTCTTCCATTCCCCTAATTATTTTTGTTGCCCTTCTCTGGATTCTCTCCAGTTCCAGCACATCCTTCCTGAGGACCGGTGCCCAGAACTGGACGGAATACTCCAGATGTGGCCGGACCAGAGTCTTATAGAGCGGGAGAATAATATCTTTATTTCTGGAGTGAATCCCCTTTTTTATACATCCCAGTATTCTGTTGGCTTTGCTTGCAGCGGCTTGGCATTGCATGCCACTGCCAAGCCTGTTGTCTACCAGTACCCCCAGGTCCCTTTCCATCCTAGACTCACCCAGAGGTTCCCCCCCTAGTGAGTAGCTTGCTTTCTGGTTTCTGGCCCCCAAGTGCATTACTTTACATTTTTCAACATTAAACCTCATCTGCCATGTAGTTGCCCCTCCCCACCCCGTTATTTTGTTCAGGTCTACTTGTAAGGTTTCCACATCCTGCATAGAAGATATTGGCATGCTTAGTTTAGTATCATCCGCAAATACTGAGATTGTACTAGATATCCCCTCCTCTAGATCACTTATGAATAAATTAAACAGGATTGGCCCCAGGACAGAACCCTGGGGGACCCCACTTTCCACACCCGCCCAATCCGAGTACTCCCCATTAATCACCACCCTCTGGACTCTCCCCTGGAGCCAGTTCTCTATCCAGGTACTCACCTTATGGTCCATACCTACCTTCCTTAGTTTGTACAGTAAGCGTTTGTGGGAAACGGTGTCAAAGGCCTTTGCAAAGTCCAGATACACCACATCCACAGGCTTTCCTTTATCTAGATGGCAGCTCACTTCATCATAGAAGGTTAATATATTGGTTTGGCAAGAACGATTTTTCATGAATCCATGCTGATTACTACTAATAATACCATTTTCATTACTAAAGTCTTGTATGTGGTCCCTTAACATCCCCTCCAAAATCTTGCAGACTACAGATGTTAGGCTGACCGGCCTATAGTTATCCGGCATATATCTCGGCCCCTATTTTAAATATTGGTACCACGTTGGCTTTTTTCCAATCAGCTGGCACCATACCCGTCTGTAAACTATCCTTAAAGATCAAAAATAATGGTCTGGCAATCACCTGGCTGAGCTCTTTAAGAACCCTCGGGTGCAAGCCATCCGGTCCCGGTGATTTATTTATGTTAAGTTTCTCTAGTTTAGTTCTAAGTCTATCTTCTGTTAGCCATGGCGGCACTTCCTGAGGTGTGTTGTTTAGTTTGGCCTTACAAGCTGGGTTCGTGTAGCCCCCCGATTCCTTTGTGAAGACTGAAGAGAAGAAATTATTTAACACTTCCGCCTTTTCTCTGTCCTCTGTGGCCAAATTTCCTTTGTCGTCTTTTATGGGGCCAATGTGTTCTGGCCTCGCTTTCTTACTGTTTATATACTTAAAGAACTTATTGGGTTTTTTTAATCTCTTCCGCTATATGTCTCTCGTGTTCTATTTTAGCGGCCCTGATTTCGTCTTTACATTTCTTATTACACTTTTTGTAATACTTGAATGCTGCCAATGACCCCTCAGTCTTGTATTTTTTGAAGGCCTTTCCTTTAGCACTAATATGCATTTTTATGTTGGAGTTTAGCCACCCAGGGTTTAGTTTTGCTATTTTAAATTTATTTGCCTTTGGAATGCACTGGCCAATCCCTTTGTTTAGTATGCTTTTGAAGCACTCCCATTTTCCTCCGTGTTCTTTGTTCCCAAGGTTCTATCCCATTTGATATTTTCTAGCAGAGAGCGCAGTTTTAAGAAATTGGCTCTTTTGAAATTCAATGTCCTTATATTACCCTTGTGTTTCCTATTACTGTAATTAATACTGAAATTTATAGACCTATGGTCACTGTTTCCTAAGTTGTCCCGTATTTCTATATCCGTGAGCAGGTCTGTATTGTTGGTAATCAGTAGGTCAAGTACCGCATTGTTTCTTGTCGGTGCATTCACCATCTGACCCATGAAATTATCCTGCAAAACATTTAGGAACTGCCGAGCCTTGGCTGAATGTGCGGTTCCTTCTGCCCAGTCTATATCTGGATAATTAAAGTCCCCCATTATGACATTTCCCATCCTTGCTGCCAATCCTATCTGTAAAAGGAGGTCCGCCTCCCTCTCCTCCCTCAGGTTGGGGGGGTCTATAGCATACGCCCAATATTACCCTCCTTATAGTGCCTTCCCTTTTAAGTTCTACCCATAGGGATTCTGCCTCATCCATAGCTCCATTATTAATATCATCCCTCATATTTACCTGTACACTGTTCTTAATATACAGACATACTCCTCCCCCTTTTTTACCTTCTCTATCTCTGCGATAAAGGGAATTCCCCTGAATGGTCGCCATCCAGTCATGAGAGCTGTCAAACCAAGTCTCTGTTATCCCCACAAAATCTAAGTCCTCCTCAAACATCAGCAGCTCCAGCTCTCCCATCTTGTTGGCCAGGCTTCTAGCATTGGTATACAAACCTCGTAATTTTGACCGGTTGCATATATCCTCGTTCGATGTTGTTTTTAGGCTGCTCTTGTGATTTTTTTCCCCATACCCACCTTGGCCTTAGGTACTCTGAACACCCTACCGCTAATGTCCCCATTTGTGCCCTCTGAATCTTGCTCCCCGCTGGCTAATTCTACATCTGTACCCTCCCCCCCATCACCTAGTTTAAAAGCCCCTCTAACTTTATGGCCATCCTCTCACCCAGTACGGCTGCACCCTCCCCATTTAGGTGCAATCCGTCCCTACCATAGAGCTGGTGGCCGACTGAGAAGTCAGCCCAGTTCTCCAGGAACCTGAAACCCTCCTTACTACACCAGCTCCTCAGCCACTTGTTAACTTCCCTAGTCTCCCGCTGCCTCTCTGGTGTGGCTCGAGGTACAGGTAGTATTTCTGAAAATACTACCTTGGAGGTCCTACTCCTCAACTTAGCTCCTAAGTCCCTGAAATCGTTTAGGACTCTCCATCTTCCTCTGCCTATGTCATTGGTACCCACGTGTACCATGACAGCTGGGTCTGCCCTAGCCCCACCCAGTAATCTGTCCACCCGATTGGCGATGTGCCGAACCTGAGCGCCCGGCAAACAGACTGTTCTGCGCCCACGGTCTTTGTGACAGATTGCACTGTCTGTCCTTCTAATAATTGAGTCCCCTACCACTAGCACCTGTCTTTCCTTTCCCTTTCTCCCGGCCTCAAGACGGTCAGTCTTTCTCTCTGCACCCGCCTCCCTCTGTCACTTCCCGGTTAGCCTCCCCCTTTGTTTTGTTAGTCTCCTCTGCTCCCTCTCTGTCTGGGGGGGGTTTACCGCACTGCTCGCCGACCGCAAGGGGGGGAGGCTCTAGCACCGCTTGCCGCCGCTCTTCTGAGGGGGGGGGTTACTCGCACACTCATGCGGTCGGTCACACACGTGCTCCTCACACACGCACGCCCTGTCAGCCTCTGTTCCCCCGTTCTGCTCCTCTGCTCCACAGCACCACCTGCCGGTCCCTCCAGCAGCAGATTCACAACAAAGTTGGATGTTACGGCTACAGTGCTAGAGAACTCTGCAGCACACAAATTAAAGAAAATAAATAGTTGGCAGTTACAGCATTAAGATCCAGGACACAGGGCAACGGATTCTGGGAGCTTGCCAACAGATTCACAACATGTGCTCTGGGTGCCCGGTGCTAGCGAAAGCCCTTGTTGTCCCTTTTGGAAAATCCACGATCACTTTCTGTCTCACACACAGTTGTCACCAGGACAGAAGTAAAAGGAATACACAGAATTTAACAGATATCAAGAGAATAGCAGACGAGGGGGACTCTCTAAAGAGGGACATCTGTTCCAATGACAAGGCTGGATTTTCCCACCACTTTAGAGAGGTTTCCTTTCGTCTCAAACTGCCAATGAGACAGGAAAGGGGGAAGATTACTCCAAGGGGGACATGGAGACCACAGCTGGTGCATGACGAACCTGCATCGGAAATGACGTAGGTAGGGAAATCTGATGGGGTACGGTTTTCTCATAGAACACCGGCCAAAAAGAATCACCGAAGACTGCAGTCCCTATCATCTCCACGAGGTGGTGATCTCAGGTTATATGGAGTGGAACGCAAACAGGAAGTCTCTATGACCACCATGGACAGGAAGTGATGTCAGGTATAAATGGGAATTTCCGGGTGAGCGATGAGTCGTGAGGAAGTAGAGAGGAGACGTTGTTGGGGCAGACAAGGAGGTAATAAGATATTATAGAAGTAATAATATGTGAATATAATATTTTTACATTAATTAATATATAAATTCAATATCTACCTCCATACATACACATATATATATATATTTATTACATAATTATTAAAGATAAGAGTCAGATCTAATCTCGGATCCCATCAATACATACCCTACGTACTATGTCTGGGTGTATCGTTGTTATACGGATCTATCAGCACCGGCAGCCAATTTATGGAACGTCAGGAATATAAAAACAATATAAAGAAGACTTGTTTGAATCTGCCGTGCGAGTGTATCGGTACATGGGTGAGACCACCATCTGACATCACTACGTACGTCCCAACATGTCTCACACATCACTGTTTCATGAAGGACATATCAACCATCTGATACACTTACCGTTCAAACTGTGACATCCGGTCTTTGAGATTGTATGTCTTGGGTTGCTGTTTTACTTGGGATGGGGTTGCTAAGACTAATTTCGGTTGAAATTGGTTAAGACTGAAAGTGCCCATAGGGGTCCACCAAGGCTCTGTCCTCTACACCTTCTCTATCTACACCTCTTCCCGGGGTCAGTTGATTGGCCATGGCTTCCAATACCATCCTTATACTGACGACACCTATCTCATCTCTATACTCCTCACCTCACCTCACCCCTTCAGATTCCTCACCCATCACTAACTTACTATCTGACATATCAGTCTGGATGTCACACCACTTCCTCAAACTCCATCTTTCCGTAAGGGAGGTCATAATATTTCCTGTAAACGCTAGACAGGAATACAAAGCGTTCATGGTTGTCTCCTGTTATTAATTTCAAAAATGGCTTTAAATAAATGTTTAATTTTATTATTTAGAACTCAGCCGATGGAGATGATGTAACGTGGAATAGAAGAGTTCTGGCTTGGAAGGCTTCATATAGCTCATGCAACCATTTGTCTTCTCTGGTAATCACAATACGGACCACGGTCAACACTTCAACAGGTGTCTTTTCATGCTGGAAATATACTGATTCTAGGAGATAATAAAAATGGTATAAAATTTTCAGTTTTTGTCCCATCTATGAAGAGGAGTGTCCTGTACAGATCACATGACCACCACAGTCAGGATGGAGGAAGACTGGAGTCAAAGGATGGAGAATATATTAAACCTTACTCTGAAAATCATCTACCTGCTGACTGGAGAGGTGAGGAGGATTCTGGGAGGTCATATGACATCACTCTTATCTCTAATAATAAAACAGACCTCACCGGAGAGGTGAGGAGGATTCTGAGAGGTCACATGACAACACTCTTATCTCTATGAATATGTACATCTCTATGTTCTTATTGTAGACATGTAGATGATGTCAGATGATTGATATCGGTTTATCTTTCTCGTGATCTGTAGGATTATGTTGTAGTGAAGAAGTCTAGTGGGGAGCCAATCTCAAGAGGATGGAGGAGGACCCAGAGCCCTACCATGGTGCCTCCCCCTCGTTCTCTGATACCGGAGAGGAACAAAGAGCAGAAGATTGTGGAACTGACCACCATGATGGTCCATCTGCTGACAGGAGAGGTGAGCGGTGCTGGGAATTCTGGGACATTATCCAGTAACAGACAAGGAATATGTCTGGATGGTGACTGTATCATTGTGTGTGTCAGGTTTCTATAAGGTGTCAGGATGTCACTGTCTATTTCTCCATGGAGGAGTGGGAGTATTTAGAAGGACACAAGGATCTCTACAAGGATGTCATGATGGAGAATCAGCCGCCCCTCACATCACCGGGTAAGAGGAGACTTTATTGTAAAGGAGAGAGCAGTACGGAGGGTCCACCTAGATCCCCCATCATCTGATAAACACATAGAAACAATGTATTCAGTCAGTGTGTGTGTTTCCTATAGATGGATCCAGTAATGGGAACCCACCAGAGAGATGTCCCCGTCCTCTATATTCCCGGGATTCCATACAGGAAGGTCACACCATCCCTCACTGTTATAAGGTTGGTTGGACGGAGAATATAGAACACAGACTCATGGAGACGATGTGTGGATTTCTTATGTGATGAGACAATAATAAAGATTATATTTTACTGATATTCTTTCTAATTTTCTTGGTTTAGAGTGGAGATCCAATCGATATAGAATTTGAAGTTACATCAGAAGAAGAAGAGGATTTCTACAAGGACGTCATGATGGAGAATCAGCCGCCCCTCACATCACCGGGTAAGAGGAGACTTTATTGTAAAGGAGAGAGCAGTACGGAGGATCCACCTAGATCCCCCATCATCTGATAAACACATAGAAACCATGTATTCAGTCAGTGTGTGTGTTTCCTACAGATGGATCCAGTAATGGGAACCCACCAGAGAGATGTCCCCGTCCTCTGTATTCCCGGGATTCCACACAGGAAGGTCACACCATCCCCCACCATCATCAGGTAGATGAGGATCAATCACTGATAGTATCATTAAGATCTGTACATTATCTGCATTGTTACCATTGATGTCATTTTTATTATATATTCAGAGTGGAAACCTGAGAGATTCTAAAGTAGAAATTAAAAAAGAGATAAAAGAGGAGGATGATGAGGATGGGGCGATGGAGGAAATACACAAAGATCTGTACCAGGACACCATGGTGGAGCCATCCAGCTACATAAACCCAAAAGAGAGATATTCCCCTCCTTTGTATTGCTGGGATTCCACACAGGAAGGTCACATCGTCCCCCACCATCATCAGGTAGATGATTGACCATTATTGGTAGTTCTGATTTATACACAGTATATTTGTTACAATTAATATTTTATTATATATTCAGAGTGGAAACCTCTGGGATTATAATATTGTTGTTAAAGAGGATGATGATGAGGAGGAGGATGGAGTGATGGGGGAGTTTTCAGGACACAAGGATCTTCACAAGGACGTCATGATGGACAATCAGCAGACTTTCAGTTTTGTGAAGAATGAGAGGAAGGAATTTACCCGGAATGAGAAGATGTTGAACTTCATCCTGGAGATCCTCAGCCTGCTGACTGGAGAGGTGAGTGTAATGAAGGGGGTAATATTCTCATCTCTGTCTGTCCATTGGGAGCCGTGATGTATTCTCCACCCTCTGGTTCCTCCAACATGTCCTGCTCCACCCCTACTTCTATTCCCCCCCCCCCCCCCCAGCATCCTCCTCTCCCACCACACGGTGTACTATGTATATTATAGAGGAAGGAAATTGTGAAATCATCTTATATTACATTTACCCAATGAGATTTCATCTGTTCATCCCTCCATTCCGTGCCGTACTGTGTTCAGTCTGAACTCACACGGTACACTGTGCTGTACATCCCATACTGTACATTAATCTGTATATCCCATACTGTACCCTGTGCTGCACATCCCATTTCCCAAAACTGCGCTCTCTGCTAGAAAATACCAAATGGGATAGAACCCTGGGAAAAAAGAACATGGAGGAAAAATGGGAGTGCTTCAAGAGCATACTAAACAAAGGGATTGGCCAGTGCATTCCGAAGGGGAATACATTTAAAAGAGCAAAACTAAACCCTGGGTGGCTAAACTCCAACATAAAAATGCATATTAATGCTAAAGAAAAGGCCTTCAAAAAATACAAGGCTGAGGGGTCATTGGTAGCATTCAAGCATTACAAAGAGTGCAATAAGAAATGTAAAGACGAAATCAGGGCGGCTAAAATACAACACGAGAGACATATAGCGGAAGAGAGTAAAAAGAACCCCAAGAAATTCTTTAAGTATATAAACAGTAAGAAAGTGAGGCCAGAACACATTGGCCCCATAAAAGACGACAAAGGAGATTTGGCCACAGAGGACAGGGAAAAGGCGGAAGTGTTAAATAATTTCGTCTCTTCAGTCTTCACAAAAGAATCGGGGGGCTACACTAACCCAGCTTGTAAGGCCAAACTAAACAACACACCTCAGGAAGTACCGCCATGGTTAACAGAAGATAGACTTAGAACTAAACTAGAAAAACTTAACATAAATAAATCCCCGGGACCGGATGGCTTGCACCCGAGGGTTCTTAATGAGCTCAGCCAGGTGATTGCCAGACCATTATTCTTGATCTTTAAGGATAGTTTACAGACGGGTATGGTGCCAGCTGATTGCAAAAAAGCCAACGTGGTACCAATATTTAAAAAAGGGCCGAGATATATCCTGGGTAACTATAGGCCGGTCAGCCTAACATCTGTAGTCTGCAAGATTTTGGAGGGGATGTTAAGGGACCACATACAAGACTTTAGTAATGAAAACGGTATTATTACTAGTAATCAGCATGGATTCATGAAAAATCGTTCTTTCCAAACCAATCTATTAACCTTCTATGATGAAGTGAGCTGCCACCTAGATAAAGGTAAGCCTGTGGATGTGGTGTATCTGGATAAAGGTAGGCCTGTGGATGTGGTGTATCTGGATAAAGGAAGATCTGTGGATGTGGTGTGTCTGGATAAAGGAAGGTCTGTGGATGTGGTGTATCTGGATAAAGGAAGGCCTGTGGATGTGGTGTATCTGGATAAAGGAAGGCCTGTGGATGTGGTGTATCTGGATAAAGGAAGGTCTGTGGATGTGGTGTATCTGGATAAAGGTAAGCCGGTGGATGTGGTGTATCTGGACTTTGCAAAGGCCTTTGACACCGTTCCCCACAAACGCTTACTGTACAAACTAAGTAAGGTAGGTATGGACCATAAGGTGAGTACCTGGATTGAGAACTGGCTCCAGGGGAGAGTCCAGAGGGTGGTGATAAATGGGGGGTACTTGGATTGGGTGGGTGTGGAAAGTGGGGTCCCCCAAGGTTCTGTCCTGGAACCAATCCTGTTTAATTTATTCATAAATGATCTAGAGGAGGGGATATCTAGTACAATCTCAGTATTTGCGGATGATACTAAACTAAGCATGCCAATATCTTCTATGCAGGATGTGGAAACCATACAAGCAGACCTGAACAAAATAATGGGGTGGGCAACTACATGGCAGATGAGGTTTAATGTTGAAAAATGTAAAGTAATGCACTTGGGTGCCAGAAACCAGAAAGAAAGCTACTCACTAGGGGGGAACCTCTGGGTGAGTCTAGGATGGAAAAGGACCTGGGGGTACTGGTAGACAACAGGCTTGGCAGTGGCATGCAATGCCAAGCAGCTGCAAGCAACAGAATACTGGGATGTATAAAAAAAAGGGGATTCACTCCAGAAAACAAAGATTATTCTCCCACTCTACAAGACTCTGGTCCAGCCACATCTGGAGTATTCCGTCCAGTTCTGGGCACCAGTCCTCAGGAAGGATGTGCTGGAACTGGAGAGAGTCCAGAGAAGGGCAACAAAAATAGCACCCAATCTGAGTACTCACCACACCACCCTCTGGACTCTCCCCTGGAGCCAGTTTTTACTCCAGATACTCACTTTATGGTCCATACCTACTTACCTTAGTTTGTAAAGTAGACGTTGGTGGGGAACTGGGTCAAATTACTTTTCAAAATCCAGATACACCACATCTACAGGCCACCCTTTATCCAGATACACCACATCTACAGGCCATCCTTTATCCAGATACACCACATCCACAGGCCTTACTTTATCCAGATACACCACATCCACAGGCCATCCTTTATCCAGATACACCACAGGCCTTCCTTTATCCAGATACACCACATCCACAGACCTTCCTTTATCCAGATACACCACATCCACAGACCTTCCTTTTATCCAGATACACCACATCCACAGACCTTCCTTTATCCAGATACACCACATCCACTGGCCTTCCTTTATTCAGATACACCACTTCCACTGGCCTTCCTTTATTCAGATACACCACTTCCACTGGCCTTCCTTTATCCAGATACACCACATCCACAGACCTTCCTTTTATCCAGATACACCACATCCACAGACCTTCCTTTATCCAGATACACCACATCCACTGGCCTTCCTTTATTCAGATACACCACTTCCACTGGCCTTCCTTTATTCAGATACACCACTTCCACAGGCCTTCCTTTATCCAGATACACCACATCCACAGGCCTTCCTTTATCCAGATACACCACATCCACAGGCTTACCTTTATCTAGATGGCAGCTCACTTCATCATAGAATGATAATAGATTGGTCTGAAAAGAAAGATCCTTAACAAATCCATGCTGATTACTACTAATAATACTGTTTTCATTACTAAACTCTTGTAAATAGCCCCTTATCATCCCCTCCAATATCTTACATACTAGTGATGTTAGGCTGACTGGCCTGTATTTTCCAGGGATATATCTCGGCCCCTCTTTATATATTGGTGCCATGTTGGCTTTTCCCCAATCAGCTGGCACCCTTCCAGTCACTAAACTGTCCATACAAATTATGAACGATGGTCTGGCTATCACCTGGCTGAGTTTCCTAAGGACCCTCAGGTGTAAGCCATCTGCTCCCGGGGACTAATTTATGTTAAGTTTTTCAAGTCTATTTCTAAAGCTGTCTTCTATGAGGGTGCATTCTGTGACTTGTTACTATAGCCCCACCGTTTCCTTTGTGAAGAATGCATTTTAAACTTTTGTCTTCTTTTTGTCTTTTGTAACCAAATTCCCTTTATTATCCTTTATGGGGCCAATATGTTCTGGCCTCACTTTCTTACTATTTATATATTTAAAAACATTTCTTGGGGTTTTTTGTTACTTTCCTCCGCTACGTGCCCTTTGTGGTCAATTTTAGCTGCCCTGATTGCGCTCTTACATTTCTTATTGCATTCCTTGTAATGTTGGAATGCTGCCAATGAACCCTCAGCCTTGTATTTTTTGAAGGCCTTTTCTTTTTCTTTATATGCATTTTTACATTAGAGTTTATCCACCCAGGGTTTACTTTAGCTCTTTTATTCCTTTTTGCCATTGGAATGCACTGGCCAATCCCTTTATTTAGTAAACTCTTAAAGCACTCCCATTTTTCCTCTGTGTTCTTTGATCCTTGAATTTTATCCCATTTAATATCATCTAGCATAGATCGCAGTATGGGGAAGTTGGTTCTTTTGAAATTCAGTGTCCTTGTATTACCCTTGTGCTTCTTATTTCTGTGATTTATACTTAAACTAATTGACCTTTGGTCGTTGCTTCCTAAGTTGCCCCGTATTTCCACATCCGCGATCGGGTCTGTAATGTTGGTAATCAGTAAGTCTAATAACGGATTTTCTTGACGGTGCGTTCACCATCTGACCCATGAAATTGCACTGCAAGACATTTAGGAAATGCCGAGCCTTGGATGAATGCGCGGTTCCTTCTGCCCAGTCTTTATCTGGATAATTAAAGTCCCCCATTATAATGACATTGCCCAGCCTTGCCGCCATTCCAAGCTGTGCACCTCCTCCTCCTCCCTCTGATTAGGGGGACTTCAACATACGCCCAGCATTACTTTCCCCATAGTGCCTTCCCTTTGGAGCTCTACCCACAAGGATTCCACCTCCTCCATAGCTCCATTGGTGATATCGGCCCTCGTATTTACTTGCACATCGTTCTTGCTATACAGGCATACCCCTTCCCCTTTCCTACCCACCCTATCTCTACGAAATAGAGAATACCCCTGAATGGTTGCCAGCCAATCATGAGAGCTGTCAAACCAAGTTTCGGAATTTCCCACAAAATCCATCTATGTACATTGGCAGCTCCAGTTGTCCCATCTTGTTGGCCAGACTTCTAGCATTGGTGTAATTTTGTCCTTTTCACATATTATTTCCTTGTTAGTTGTTCTGAGGCTACCTTTGGGATTTTCAAACTTACTTACACTGCTTCAGACTGTACACTGTGGTGTACTTTCCATATTCTATACTGGTCCACACTGTGCACTGGTCTGTACATTTTATATTTTATGCACTTCTCCGCATGGTACACCTTTCTCTACAGTACATTTCATACTCCACATTCCACTCTCAAATGTAGACCTGTAGCAGACCGATGCCCCCCGTGCCAAACAGCAGATTGCTTTTATTTTCATAGTCCCTCCTGTGCTGGAACAGGCACACTTTTAGGATGAGGGATGATGGGACTAATATTTCTCCTTCTATAACCCAGGACTGTGAAGTGCTAATGAAGAAATTTCCTGAACACGACACAAGGAGGAGATATCACCTAACCGCTACAAGACAGAGGAGAGGCCAGAACCCCATTACCATCCCCCCATTTCCATCCCTCATACGTGAGAGGAACAACGAGAAGAAGATCCTGGAACTGACCACCATGATGATACATCTGCTGACAGGAGAGGTGAGCGGTGCTGGGAATTCTGGGACATTATCCAGTAACAGACAAGGGATGTGTCTGGATGGTGACTGTATCATTGTGTGTGTCAGGTTCCTATAAGGTGTCAGGATGTCACTGTCTATTTCTCCATGGAGGAGTGGGAGTATATAGAAGAACACAAGGATCTCTACAAGGACGTCATGGTGAAGAATCAGCTGCCCCTCACATCACCGGGTAAGAGGAGACTTTATTATAAAGGAGAGAGCAGTAAGGAGGCTCCATCTAGATCTCCCATCTAACAAATGAGGAGGAGATACTGTACACCATATGAAAGGTCCATCTCCTCTCCTCAATAGAACGTCATGTCCCCAACAAATGAGGAGGAGATACTGTACACCATATGAAAGGTCCATCTCCATTCCGCAATATAACGTCATGTTCCCTATAAATGAGGAGATACTGTACACCATATGAAAGGTCCATCTCCATTTCTCAATATAACGTCATGTTCCCAACAAATGAGGAGGAGATACTGTACACCATATGAAAGGTCCATCTCCATTCCTCAATATAACGCCATGTTCCCAACAAATGAGGAGGAGATACTGTACACCATATGAAAGGTCCATCTCCATTCCTCAATATAACGTCATGTTCCCAACAAATGAGGAGGAGATACTGTACACCATATGAAAGGTCCATCTCCATTCCTCCAATATAACGTCATGTCCCCAACAAATGAGGAGGACGTACTGTATACACCATATGAAAGGTCCATCTCCATTCCTCAATATAACGTCACGTTCCCAACAAATGAGGTGGAGATACTGTACACCATATGAAAGGTCCATCTCCATTCCTCAATAGAACGTCATGTTCCCAACAAATGAGGAGGAGATACTGTACACCATATGAAAGGTCCATCTCCATTCCTCAATATAACGCCATGTTCCCAGCAAATGAGGAGGACGTACTGTATACACCATATGAAAGGTCCATCTCCATTCCTCAATATAACGCCATGTTCCCAGCAAATGAGGAGGACGTACTGTATACACCATATGAAAGGTCCATCTCCATTCCTCAAATCTATGTTTCCTCGTTGACTTGTAGACCAACATACACAATGACTGCAGAACATGAATAATTAAAATATGTTTGTCGATGATTAATAATATTTCTTTCTAACAGATGAATGGGATGTGGGGAATTCCTCAGAGGGGTCCCAGTTTTCATCTGATTATGACGGGGAAGAATATGGATCCAAACCAAAATCACGGAGAGTAAAGCCTTACTCGTGCCCGGAGTGTGGTCAGAGTTTTAAACGGAAAAGTAATCTGCGAAGACACGTGAGACTTCACACCGGTGAGACTTTTCCCTGTAAAGAGTGCGGGAAATGTTTTTCGCGGAGCGACCGACTCACGGAACACCTGAGAAACCACACTGGGGAAAAGCTGCATACTTGTACAAAGTGCGGGAAAAGTTTTTCACGGAAATATAGACTCATCAGACACCTGAAAACCCACGAAAATGATGACCTGCATCCCTGTCCAGACTGCGGCCAGAGCTTAAAACAGAAAGGCGGTCTTTGCAGCCATAAGAATACTCCCATAATAAAGAGTTCCCATTCATGTTCGGAGTGCGGGATTTCCTTCGATACTCTAACTGAATTCACCATACACCAGAGAGCCCACGCCGGTAAGGAGATCTTCACATGCTCGGAGTGCGGGTTAGTGTGCGTCAGTAAATCCCGTCTTATTATCCACCAGAGAAGTCACACCGGTGAGAGGCCCTATTTATGCTCCCAATGCCATAGAGGATTCGTAGTAAAGTCAGAACTTATCATACATCAGAGAAGCCACACCGGCGAGGTGCCGTTCTCATGCCCAGAGTGCGGGAAAGGCTTCACACGGCACGGGAACCTCACTAATCACATGAAAGTCCACGCTCAGGAGAAGCCGTTCAACTGCCCAGAGTGCGAGAAATCCTTCAACCGGAAAAGCGAATTTGTTATGCACCTGAACGATCACACGGGGGATCATCCTTTTTCATGCTCAGTGTGCGGGAAAGGTTTCTCTCATAAAGGAAAACTTAATGTACACGAGAAAACTCACAAGGCTTTGAAACGGCACGGGAACTCATCTAATGACATGAAAGTCCACAATCGGGAGAGGCCGTTCTCCTGTCCGGAGTGCGAGAGGACCTTCAACCGGAAAAATGAGCTTGTCATGCACATGAGCGATCACACGGGGGATTATCGTTTTTCATGCTCGGTGTGCGGGAAAGGTTTCTCCCATAGAGGAAAACTTAATGTACACGAGAGAATTCACAAACGACATCAAACCTGTTCATAGTGCAGAAAAACGTTCCTGGAAAATGTACATGTCCTTCAACATCTTATTAACAACACGGGTGGAGAGTAATGGGATGGCTGATCTGATACCTAGCGTACAAATTCTGTTCCCCCAGCCCCACCGATCCCAAAACCCTTTCTCATCGCGTTACCAAATTATGGAGATCAGAACTTGATCCTAGCCTAGAACCTGCCCAGGTCTCGCTGTTCTCCGGGTGCAGTAGATCCTTCAGGGAGATTCAGAAGAATCTCGGGGATCAAGGCATCAAATACAGCCTCATATATCCCAGCTGAGTCCATATCCTCGAGGGAGAGACAACCAGATTCTTTGATGCCACCAGGTTGGACATCCACAAGCTTAAACGGGGCTCCTCTGATCAGCACACTTCAGTATTGGAGACTACCTCAGTCCGGTCAGTTGAACTTTGTGTTCTCCTATGAAAGCTCAGGGCATTTAATCACTTTTTTGTTTTTCACAATGAAAATTTACAGGCCGAACCAGCTATTGAAGCCAGCCTCGTCTTTCTGTCAACAAGTCACCTTAACCTGACCTAACCTCCAAAGTAAATGGCAACTTGGCATACCAGATAAAATTGATAAGGACTGGACAGAAATTTGGGTCAGTATCTGGCAGAGGGAGGTTGATACGGTTCTAAATTCTTCATAGAACATATTACACTACCTATAGGCTCCACCAATTGAACCCTGCCCTATCTTCTGCCTGTTGGTGTTGCCGTCATCTTGATGGAGACTTTTTCCATAGATCTGCCCTTATGTTTCTCTTTTCTGGAAGGAAATAGTGGACTTCGTAAATAAAAAGTGGCTTTGGCCCACCTTACTCCAACACCGAAAATCTGCTTACTTCTAGTACAAGACATGGCTTTCAATATTGCTGAGAGGACACTGCTAGGTCTACTGCTCCTTTATGCCCCGAAGGCTATCACCATGACTTAAGAAAAAATAAGACCCTCCTTTTATCTCTTTTTGGACACATTTGGTAAACTCTAACCTTCCTCTATATATCAAGACACATGTGAAAACAGGGGTTGGGGAAAAAAATTCACCAATGTCTAGATGAAGTGGCTGGAGGAGCCATCAACAACTATGGATCCAGCCCCTTAAAGCTGAATTCCAGGAATTCAGCCACTTTGTAATAAATGCAGGCATGCCATAAGTCTAACGAGGTGCCTGCTGCCTCATAGACTTATCTCTAGGATTTACATCTGACAGGTTTATTGTGCTCCAAGAAGATAGCTTACGGAGCTCCAACGCTTCTCACTGTGATCTCCATTCCTTCAAGAGCAGAGCTGCTGGAACTGCTATACCCACCCCTCTTGCCCATTCACAGAAGCCTTTGTATTATGTGAACTTATTAATAAAGTAAAAAAAAGGCTTCTGTGAATGGGCTGGGAAGGGAGGGAAGGGCATAGCTGCTCTGTTTCCTTCTCGCTTCTCACAGCCGGATTGTAACAAACTTATCTCATATACACGATATTGTCAAGTATTGGGACGCCGGCCTTTACACACACATTACCTTTAATGGCATTCCAGTCTTAGTCCATAGTGTTCAATATTGAGTAGAAGACATGGCTTTCAATATTGCTGAGAGGACGCTGCTAGGTCTACTGCTCCTTTATGCCCGGAAGGCTATCACCATGACTTAAGAAAAAATAAGCCCCTCCTTCTATCTCTTTTTGGACACGTGGTAAACTCAAACCTTCCTCTATATCGAGACACATATGAAAACAGGGGTTGTGGAAAAAAATTCACCAATGTCTAGATGAACTGGCTAGAGCAGCTATCAACGACTATGGATCCAGCCCCTTAAAGCTGAATTCCAGGAATTCAGCTACTTTGTAAAAACTGCAGGCATGCCATAAGTCTAATGAGGTGCCTGCTGCCTGATAGACTTATTTACATCTGACAGGTTTATTGTGCTCCAGGAAGATAGCTTACGAAGCTCCAACGCTGCCCACTGTGGTCTCCGTTCCTTCAAGAGCAGAGCTGCTGGAACTGCTATGCCCACCCCTCCTGCCCATTCACATAAGCCTTTGTATTATGTGAACTTATTCATAAAGTAAAAAAAAAGGCTTCTGTGAATGGGCTGGAGAAGGGAGGGAGGGAAGGGCATAGCTGCTCTGTGTCCTTCTCGCTTCTCACAGCTGGATTGTAAGAAACCTATCTCCTATACACGATATTGTCAAGTGCCGGCCTTTACACACACACTTTACCTTTAATGGCATTCCAGTCTTAGTCCGTAGGGTTCAGTATTAAGTTGGCCCACCCTTTGCAGCTATAACAGCTTCAACTCTTCTGGGAAGGCCGTCCACAAGGTTTAGGAGTGTGTCTATGGCAGCCTTTCTCAACTTTTTCAACACAGAGGAACCCTTGAAATTATTTTCAGGTTTCAGGGAACCCCTGCTAAAAATGATTATATTTACAACTCATGATACATTAGTGTGATGGTCAGTGGGATGAATGCTCCTTACACTTGTGGTCATTGGGAGGAATTACCTTCTTTCAGATAGTTAAAAAATTATCAATGGTGTCAGGGGGAACTTATCTGAGAGGCAGAGATTGCTCATTGCTCAAGGAACCCCTAACAACTTCTGGAGGAACCCTAGAGTTCCACAGAACCCTGGTTGAGAAACACTGGCTATGGTTTGACCATTGGCTATGGTTTGACCATTGACCACTGGCTATGGTTTGACCATTCTTCCAGAAGTGGATCTGTGAGGTCAGGCACTGAAGTTAAACGAGAAGGTCTGGCTCGTAGTCTCCGCTCTAATTCATCCCAAAGGTGTTCTGTCAGGTTGAGGTTAGGCAAGTCAAGTTCCTCCACCGCAAACTCACTTATCCATGTCTTTATGGACCTTGCTTGGTGGATTGGTGGTCATGTTGGAACAGGAAGGGGCCATCCCCAAACTCTTCCCACAAAGTTGGGAGCATGAAATTGTCCAAAATGTCTTGGTATGCTGATGACTTAAGATTTCCTTTCACTGGAACTAAGGGGCCCAGCCCAACCCCTGATAAACAACCCCCACACCATAATCCCCCCCCCCTCCACCAAATTATTTGGACCAGTGAACAAAGCAAGGTCCATAAAGACATGGATGAGCGAGTTTGGGGTGGAGGGACTTGACTGGCCTTAAGAGTTCTCTTCACTGGAACTAAGGGGCCAAGGCCAACCCCACACCATATTCCCCCCTCCACCAAATGATTTGGACCAGTTCACAAAGCAAAGCTTACAATCTAAGGCCCCTAACTCATATCCTACATACATACACTAGGGCCAATTTTCACAGGAGCCATTTACCCTCCCACCATGTTTTTGAAGTCCGGGAGGAGTACCTGGAGGAAACCCACACAGGCACAACATGCAATTTCCAGGCAGGTAGTGCCATAGTTGGGATTCAAACCCACGACCCCAGTGCTGCTAGGCAAAAGTGCTAACCACTTAGCCCCTGTGCTGTCCATATAAGCAACAGAGAAGTCTTGGAGGTGACTTGGACCTAACTCATAGTGTGCCTGCACTCCCAAGTTGCTGAATTCCTGGAATTCAGCTTTTTAAACTATAAAACAGATACATAATAAAGCCTGAACCAGATTCCTTGTCCTCGGTTCACCCTCCCGGGGGAACACAAAACTGGGGAGATGCTCCGATGTCTTCAACATTTATGCTTTGGACCACTAAATTGTGTTTTGCATTGTTTTTCCTTTTGTTGTAGATTGTAAGTTGTCACAAGTGACCTCCCCTGCGTGGGCTGCGTCATTTTGAGTATGTAGTAACCCTATTTTTCTTAAAATCTTAATAAAAGTAAGATAAAAAAATGATCTGGGACTCAAGAGGATTGGGGGAGGGCGGAGATTCTGACACTAAAGGGGTTATCTGTAATGTTAACCCGGATAAATGAGATGTACAGCGTTCATTTTGGCAGCAAATTTCGGCATTGGCATTTTAGTTTTAGTCCCATTTTAGTCTTCTGCAAATGTTTTAGTCTAATTTAGTCAACTAAAATCTCCAGTACATTTTAGTCGACTAGAACCATTTTAGTTGACTAAAATCATTTTAATTGACTAAAATCAAATGTGTTTAGTTAAATAATGCATTATTAATGCATTTCTCCAGAATTTCAAAACTGATTATACACTTCTGGAGTAAAGAAAAAACACCTAATATCATGTTATTATATATACAGTATCTCACAAAAGTGAGTACACCCCTATATGACAATGTCCAAATTGGGCCCAATTAGCCATTTTCCCTCCCCGGTGTCATGTGACTCGTTAGTGTTTCAAGGTCTCAGGTGTGAATGGGGAGCAGGTGTGTTAAATTTGGTGTTATCGCTCTCACTCTCTCATACTGGTCACTGGAAGTTCAACATGGCACCTCATGGCAAAGAACTCTCTGAGGATCTGAAAAAAAGAATTGTTGCTCTACATAAAGATGGCCTATAAGATTGCCAAGACCCTGAAACTGGGCTGCAGCACGGTGGCCAAGACCATACAGCAGTATAACAGGACAGGTTTCACTCAGAACAGGCCTCACCATGGTCAACCAAAGTTGAGTGCCGTGCTCAGCGTCATATCCAGAGGTTGTCTTTGGGAAATAGATGTATGAGAGGTTGAAGGGGTGGGGGAGGGGTCAGCCTGTCAGTGCTCAGACCATACGCCGCACACTGCATCAAATTGGTCTGCATGGCTGTCATCCCAGAAGGAAGCCTCTTCTAAAGATGATGGACAAGAAATCCCGCAAACAGTTTGCTGAAGACAAGCAGACTAAGGACATGGATTACTGGAACCATCTCCTGTGGTCTGATGAGACCAAGATAAACTTATTTGGTTCACATGGTGTCAGGCGTGTGTGGGGGCAACCAGGTGAGGAGTACAAAGACAAGTGTGTCTTCCTACAGTCAAGCATGGTGGTGGGAGTGGCATGGTCTAGGGCAGGGGTCTCCAAACTACGGCCCTCCAGTTGTTCAAGAACTACAATTCCCATCATGCCTTGTCATATCTGTGAATATCAGAGTTTTACAATGCCTCATGGGATGTGTAGTTCCGCAACAGCTGGAGGGTAGTAGTTTGAGGATCCCTGGTCTGGGGCTGCATGAGTGCTGCCGGCACTGGGGAGCTACAGTTCATTAAGGGAACCATGAATGCCAACATGTTACTTTTAAAAGACTCTTGGACATTCATCTCAAGGATCAAAACATTCAGAGGTATGTGAAATAATTACGGCCACGCACCCCTACACAGGTTGAACTGGATGGACTATCGTCTTTATTCAACCCCAACTACTATGTAACTATGTACTGTGACATACTGAAGCAGAGCATGATCCCCTCCCTTCGGAGACTGGGCCGCAGGGCAGTATTCCAACATGATAACGATCTCAAAAAGGACCTCTGCTTTGCTAAAGTAGCTGAGGGTAAAGGTGATGGTCTGGCCAAGCATGTCTCCAGACCTAAACCCTATTGAGTATCTGTGGGGCATTGTCAAACAGAAGGTGGAGGAGCGCAAGGTCTCTAACATCCACCAGCTCCGTGATGTCGTCATGGAGGAGGGGAAGAGGACTCCAGTGACAACCTGTGAAGCTCTGGTGAACTCCATGCCCAAGAGGGTTAAGGCAGTGCTGGAAAATAATGGCGGCCGCACAAAATATTGACACTTTGGGCCCAATTTGGAGATTGTCACTTAGGGGTGTACTGACTTTTGTTGCCAGTGGTTTAGACATTAATGGCTGTGTGTTGAGTTATTTTGAGGGGACAGCAAATTTACACTGTTATACAAGCTGTACACTCACTAATTTACATTGTAGCAAAGTCTCATTTCTTCAGTGTTGTCACATGAAAAGATAGAATAAAATATCTACAAAAAAAATGTGCGGGGGGGGGGTGTACTTACTTTTGTCAGATACTGTATGGTTTGAAGAAACTACGCAGATGCAGATTTAGCCATTATCTAACGTCTTTACTCTGTAAAACCAGGTTTTCGAGTCACAGAGTCATTCCATGCTACTTTTCTGTTGTTGAGAAGAAGTAGCCCAAAGCCCACCCACACAATGAACAGTCGATGAGTCGACGATGTGTGGACAAATATTTGGACGGGTGGGAGATACCAAAGAGGAAGATCCTAAGAGTTATAACAGACGGTAGGAGGAATATGGTGGCAGCATTTAAACAAACCACAGCAGCAGCAGAAGAAGAACCACCCAGCTCAAGTGAGGAAGACTCCTCCATGACCAAAAGTGACCGCGAGAGTCCAAAATTAATGATCTACGGACGGGGAGCCATTTTTATTATTCTTTTACACAATGAAACTACAATGAGTTATCAAACGGATGTGAGATGAATGATCTTGGGGCTCTCTGCTCTACTGGTGTATCTTTGTTAGTTTTCCACTTTATTTGTATCTCGTGTGAAACGATCCCCGTAAGATGTTGGACCGAACACCATGGATGATCTCGTCTGGTGCATAGTCATACCTTGTGTTCCACACAGGGCTGCTGTTAGAAATCACAGGGCCCCCTAGAGCCTACCTGACAGGGCCCCCCGACCACACTCCCCCCCCCACCCCGTCTCCCCCCCTTCGAAAATGTCAAAATGATATTTTCAGAAAAAAAATATATGAAAACCAAACACTCCATTATACATAAAAAAAAATTCCATCTTCAAGCCAAAATTCTCCCTAAACAATAATTCATATATTCCAACTCCCACAGCCAGCTCAAATCCCACCTGAATCCCCCCTCCTAGCACAAATCTTTGCCCCCCATTCCTGCCTCTCAGCTCAAATCCCACCTGAATCCCTCCTCCTAATACACATCTTTGCCCCCCCCCCCATTCCTGCCTCTCAGCTCAAATCCCACCTGAATCCCCCCTCCTAGCTCAAATCTTTGCCCCCACCCCCATTCCTGCTCCTCAGCTCAAATCTCACCTGAATCCCCCTCCTAACACATATATTTGCCCCCACCCCCATTCCTGCCTCTCAGCTCAAATCCCACCTGAATCCCTCCTCCTAGCACAAATATTTGCCCCCATTCCTGCCTCTCAGCTCAAATCCCACCTGAATCCCTCCTCCTAGCACAAATATTTGCCCCCATTCCTGCCTCTCAGCTCAAATCCCACCTGAATCCCTCCTCCTAGCACAAATCTTTGCCCCCATTCCTGCCTCTCAGCTCAAATCCCACCTGAATCCTCCCTCCTAGCACAAATCTGTGCCCCCATTACTGCCTCTCAGCTCAAATCCCACCTGAATTCCCCCTCCTGGCACAAATCTGTGCCCCCATTCCTGCCTCTCAGCTCAAATACCACCTTAATTCCTCCTCCTAGCACAAATCTTTGCCCCCATTCCTGCCTCTCAGCTCAAATCCCACCTGAATCTCTCCTCCTTGCACAAATATTTGCCCCCACCCCCATTCCTGCCTCTCAGCTCAAATCCCACCTGAATCCCTCCTCCCAGCACAAATCTTAGCCCCATATTCCTGCCTCTCAGCTCGAATCCCACCTGAATCCTCCCTCCTAACACAAATCTTAGCCCCCCATTCCTGCCTCTCAGCTCCAATCCCACCTGAATCACCCCTCCTAGAACAAATCTTTGCCCCCTACCCCCATTCCTGCTCCTCAGCTCAAATCTCACCTGAATCCCTCCCTCCTAGCACAAATCTTTGCCCCCTACCCCCATTCCTACCTCTCAGCTCAAATCCCACCTGAATCCCTCCCTCCTAGCACAAATCTTTGCCCCCCACCCCTATTCCTGCCTCTCAGCTCTAATCCCACCTGAATCTCCCCTCCTAGCACAAATCTCCCTCACCCCAAAAAAATCAACACAAATACCCTCTTTGTGTCAGGTCACCTGTGGCCAGGTGACAACTGCACCCTGTTGGAGGCAGGGGTGCACCACAAGGTAGTGAACCCAATAGCAGACTGCTGCGGATGGACAGAAACGTGAGCCCAAGATTCCCCGGGGCGCGGAGTCTAAGACCCAGCAGGTGTTCACCAGAGCTTCTAGTGGTTAGGATGAACTTGGCTGCAGCTGGGCCCAGGTCGCGGCCCCTGGGGTCCCCCGGGTCACGCTCCGTAACAGAATTCTTGGCAGAGACGTAAAAGAGCACTTGCCGCTGAAGAAACCCGAGCCGGGTCCTCGAAGATGTTATGAAAGAGCTTCAAGAAGTCAAACAGGTTGGAAACTACCTGATCATTCTTCTCCCTTATGGGGGCAGCCCAGGCTAGAGCTTCACCGGAAAGGAGGGAAATAATATAGGCTACCTTTGCCCAATCTGACAGGAAGTTTTGCAGCTGAAGCTCGAAATGGATGGTACATTGGCTAAGAAACCCCCTGCAGGCCTTGGAGTCTCCAGAAAAACGGATTAGAGGAGGTAATTCCAGCGAATGCGAATCTGTGACTTGCGCGACAGGCCCAGCCACTGGTTGCTCTTGGGGTTTGCGGATTCGGGGTTCTCAACGAGGTCTGAAGCTGTTTAAAGTGGGAAGCCAGATCCTGTAGGAATCACCTGAGGCTAATTAGCTTCTTGCGTCTCGAGTCTGCGAACTAAGCCCTGTAATGGATCGTCTGGGGGGAGCGGCACGTCGGCCGGGTTCATGGCTGTTCAAACTGTCAGGTCACCTGTGGCCAGGTGACAACTGCACCCTGTTGGAGGCAGGGGTGCACCGCAAGGTAGTGAACCCAATAGCAGACTGCTGCGGATGGACAGAAACGTGAGCCCAAGATTCCCCAGGGCGTGGAGTCTAAGACCCAGCAGGTGTTCACCAGAGCCTCTAGTGGTGAGGATGGACTTGGCTGCAGCTGGGCCCAGGTCGCGGACCCTGGGGTCCCCCGGGTCACGCTCCGTAGTGAGAGAGGGGAAGCAGTCACTCGGGACACAAGGGATAGTGATGGGTAAGCCAAGGTCGGGGGGAACAGGCAGACGAGGATAACCAAGGGACAGGCCAAAGGTCAGGGTCACAGGCAAACAGGAGTAGTCAGAGACAAGCCAAAGTCGGTACACAGAAAGGTAGATCAAGCACACGGCAGACAGGAACATGAACTAACAAACACTGTTGAACAGCAAAGCAGACCTGCAGTGCACTGGTTAATATAGGCTTCCTGGGATGGCCTGGGGAGGAGCCAAACAGGGAGGAGAGATGATAAAAAGCAGCAAGAAGTAGAGTCTGGCCTCTAATGCAGACATGAAGGGAGAAGGTAAGCTGCCAGACACTATTGCATGTCCATGGCACTTTGATTTAAGCCCCGTACACACGCAACTAATTTCCGCCGACCGGTCGTCCATCTTTTGTCCAGAGTGGTGTCTGTTGGTTGGAATGTGCTCTAGACTGCACACGAATTTTCCCGTACGACAGAATTCTACTTCAGAAGTGATGTCATGTGTTGGATTGCTTTCTATGTGTTCTTTCATCTCTGAGCATGCCTAGTCTTGCTCATAAGATTTTTCCCCATCGAAATCTGTACTAATGAGACGAAAATCGGCCGTGTTTTGATGGTCAATTATATAGCCTGCACACCAGGATTTTTTCAGCCGAAGAGTCGGTTGTCGGAAGCATCATACTAACAAGCCGAAAATCGGCAGATCGGTCGTCGGACGAAATTTCCCTGCCAAATTTCTTCTCGTGTGTACGGGGCTTTACTCTCTACTCTACAGACCACTAGCTACGAAGACCTTGCCACAATTGCACAGAAGATGAAAGAGAATGTGAACCAGAGTTTTGCTTCATCCATTCTTAGATCCAAGTACCTGATGAAATGTTCTCACCAGTGCTTGTTTTTTTGTCTATTCTGCTCTCTGTGAAAACCATTGCTGATGTCACAGATGAGAATATTCAGGAACTGCTTAAGAAGGCAGAGGAGTATGTCCGTGCCGTAAGAAAATCCACATTGCTCCACACACAAGATGAGGATCTGTCTGACTCTGAAGATCTTGCGAAGGAGAATATTGAAAAATCACAGGAAGTGGAAGAAGGACCATTCACATCAAAGCAGCCAGTCTTTCCATTTTTCGTTCAAAATGCAGCAGAAGACCCAGGCAGAGGACCTCCCCAAACAGGCATCATAGAGCAGAAGATCACTCTGACTGGTAATCTGGTGCACACAATCCATTTTGCTTCGGCCTCCTCCCTGGCCTCAGTGACCTGCTGTTCCTTAGAGTCAATTTTGTATTTTGAAACCTAAAAGAGCAGTGCAAATAGTTTGCTGTGGTGGTGCACTGGCTTGACTTGGAACGTCATTGGAAGTTTTATGTATCTGTGGGATTGAATTCGGGGAAAAAAATCAAGTTATTCTGATTTTACCTTCTATCTCACCCCACACAGTCAGCTCCGAGTTGTCTCTCATTAATATACTACATGTATGGCCCTTCCCAGGGCCGGTCTTAGGCCTTTTGGTGCCCTGTGCCGTGCGAAAATTATTGACAGTGCCCACATCCCTCTATATATATTTTGGTGAGATGCATCAATTCTGGGAAAGCAGCAGCTGAGAGATATTATGAAATGACTCTCATTAAGACTCAGTGACGGGTGCACAACATGAACAGACAAAATGCTATTACTTCACAATAACAAAATGTAAGCAATCTGACTGCAAGAAAGTTTATTAAAATAAATCCCTGCAATGTACATGGATGAGACTTCCCAACAAAAGTGGAGGTACAGTAAGTGTGTACTGTGGTTACCTTTGTAGGAAACTTTGTTGTATTTTTACCAGCGAGTGTCGCTTCACGTGGTTTGCAAAGGGTCTTGTTTTCCTTAACATCACAGCCCTGGATGGTCCGAGGACAATGAGGAGGCTTGTAATGCACACATTGCTCTGGACGGTGGTCTGAGGAGGCCTGTAATGCTGCACAGTGCTCTGGACGGTGGTCTGAGAAGGCCTATAATGCTGTACAGTGCTCTGGACGGTGGTCTGAGGAGGCCTGTAATGCTGCACAGTGCTCTGGACGGTGGTCTGAGGAGGCCTGTAATGCTGCACAGTGCTCTGGACGGTGGTCTGAGGAGGCCTGTAATGCTGCACAGTGCTCTGGACGGTGGTCTGAGGAGGCCTGTAATGCTGCATAGTTCTCTGGACGGTGATCTGAGGAGGCCTGTAATGCTGCATAATGCTCTGGACGGTAGTCCTGAGGAGGCCCGTAATGCTGCACAGTTCTCTGGACGGTGGTCTGAAGAGGCCTGTAATGCTGCACAGTGCTCTGGACAGTGGTCTGAGGAGGCCAGTAATGCTGCATAGTTCTCTGGACCGTGGTCTGGGGAGGCCTGTAATGCTGCACAGTGCTCTGGATGGTGGTCTGAGGTGGCTTGTAATGCTGCACAGTGCTCTGGACCGTGGTCTGAGGAGGCCTCTAATGCTGCACAGTGCTCTGGACGGTGGTCTGAGGAGACCTGTAATACTGCATAATTCTCTGGGCAGTGGTCTGGGGAGTCCTGTAATGCTTCACAGTGCTCTGGACGGTGGTTTGAGGAGGCCTGTAATGCGGCACAGTGCTCTGGATGGTGGTCTGAGGAGATCTGTAATGCTGCATAGTTCTCTGGACGGTGGTCTGCGGAGGCCTGTAATGCTGAACAGTGCTTTGGAAGGTGGTCTGAGGAGGCCTGTAATGCTGCACAGTGTTCTGGACAGTGGTCTGAGGAGGCCTGTAATGCTGCACAGTGCTCTGGATGGTGGTCTGAGGTGGCTTGTAATGCTGCACAGTGCTCTGGACGGTGGTCTGAGGAGGCCTCTAATGCTGCACAGTGCTCTGGACGGTGGTCTGAGGAGACCTGTAATACTGCATAATTCTCTGGACAGTGGTCTGGGGAGTCCTGTAATGCTTCACAGTGCTCTGGACGATGGTTTGAGGAGGCCTGTAATGCGGCACAGTGCTCTGGATGGTGGTCTGAGGAGATCTGTAATGCTGCATAGTTGTCTGGACGGTGGTCTGCGGAGGCCTGTAATGCTGAACAGTGCTTTGGAAGGTGGTCTGAGGAGGCCTGTAATGCTGCACAGTGTTCTGGACAGTGGTCTGAGGAGGCCTGTAATGCTGCACAGTGCTCTGGACAGTGGTCTGAGGAGGCCTGTAATGCTGCACAGTGCTCTGGACGGTGGTCCTGAGGAGGC
Source organism: Pelophylax lessonae (assembly GCF_965119305.1). Classification (NCBI taxonomy): domain Eukaryota; kingdom Metazoa; phylum Chordata; class Amphibia; order Anura; family Ranidae; genus Pelophylax; species Pelophylax lessonae. Next base: position 272,830,087 of record NC_138776.1, read on the forward strand.
ATGTAATGTTGAACAGTGCTCTGTATGGTGGTCTGAGGAGGCATTTAATGCTGCACAGTGCTCTGGACGGTGGTCCTGAGGAGGCATGTAATGCTGCACAGCGCTCTGGAACGTGGTCTGGGGAGGCCTGTAATGCACACACAGTGCTCTGGATGGACAGTGGTCTGAGGGGAGGCCTCAGGCCTGCTGTAGTTGTAATGTACACAGCACTCACAGTGGGTGTTCTGTCTGCTGTCTCTGCTCTGGATGTGGGCGGTCGTCTCGTGAGTCGGGAGTGGGACTCTCGTCGGGACTCCTCGGTAGCCATGGCTGTAATGCACAGTGATCCTCTGGTCTCTGGCAGTCGTTACGGTGCACACAGTCGCTTCAACTTGCTTGCTGGGAGCGGAAGCAGGCAGAGCTCTGTGAAAACCGGAAGTTAGTTCACAAAGGGTAACGTCCCTGCCTCACATATTCATTTTGTTTTCGTCTGTTAACGAAAACGGATTTAATTTTTGTCATAGTTTTCTTCAGTGGACAAAAATGTGCTGTGCTTTTCATTTTGTTTTCATCACTGTAAAAATTCCGCTGACTTTTTTTTTTTTGTAGGTAAAATGTTATGATCAATAATTTTATTGCAACATTTTATGTTGATATTTTGTTATTTTGTTTTTTTGTGTATGTGTATTACTATTTTGTGGAAAATTATAATAGAAGAGATATTGAAAGAAAAAATTCCGCTGACGAAAACTTTGACGAATACGTTTTCGTTGACAAAATAAACAGTGAAAATGTAGAACAGGGGTCTTCAAGCCCCAGGAGGAGGTGTGGATAGAGAAGAAAACAAGTCAAAGGACAGAGCATTGGGGGACCACGATGAAGTCCTGGCCACCTTCAACCTCCTCTAAAACTAGTTTCAGCTACCCCATCCCACCCAGACAACAATCCAGGACTTATACAATCAGAATGACCGGGAACTCTCAACACAGCTTGAAAGGTAAGCATGTCCATTAACGTGTCCTACTGCCCTATAGTGATGGGTAAAGTAGTGATTTCACATGGTGGTCTCTTCTACGTTCTTACGCACTTAGTTTGAAGACTCCTGTTCTACAGCTTCACTGTTTATTTCATCAACGAAAATGTTTTCGACAACGTTTTCCAGTTGCCCTCCAGTTGTTCAGGAACTACAGTTCCCATCATGCCTAGTCATATCTGCGAATGTCAGAGTTTTACAATGCCTTATGGGATGTGTAGTTCCACAACAGCTGGAGGGTCGTAGTTTGAAGATCCCCGATGTGGAACAAAGCCATCAAGGACTGCAGTCCCTATCATCGACACAAGGTGGCGCTCTCACCGAGAACACACACAGGAACTCTCTATGATTCCTATGGACTGGAAGTGATGTCGTTACAGACAGGAAGTGATGTCAGGTATAAATAAGAATTTCCGGGGTAAGAGGCGAGTCGGGAGGAAGTAGAGAGGAGACGTTGCTGGGACAGACGACAAGGTAGTAAGATAATTTAGGAGTAATAATATGCAAATATAATCATTTTACACGACATAAATCAATATATATATATATCTTATATCTACTTCCATTCCAAACTCACATATCGATATTTATTACATAATCAATAGATAGCTTTTTGCTGCAATTATGGAGCCCATCAATATATACCCTATGCACAAAGTCTGGGTTTATAAGTGTTATATGGATCTACCAGAACTGGGAGCTAATTTACTGAGCAACAGGAGAATGAAAATGATATAAAGAAGACACATCTGAAGCTGCCCTACGATGGTTGCGTAAGTATGTAGAAGAGACCACCATGTGAAATCACTACTTCACCCTTCACTGTAGGGCAGTAGGACACGTCAACTGACACGCTTACCTTTCAAGCTGTGTTGAGAGTTCCCGGTCATCTTGATTGTATAAGTCTTGGATTGTTGTCTCGTTGGGATGGGGTAGCTGAAACGAGTTTTAGAGGGGGTTGGAGTTGGCCAGGACTTCATAGGGGTCCCCCAATGCTCTGTCCTTTTGACTTGTTTTCTTCTCTATCCACACCTCCTCCCGGGGTTTGAAGACACCTGTTCTACATTTTCACTGTTTATTTCGTCAACGAAAACGTTTTCGTCAAAGTTTTTGTCAGTGGCATTTTTACAGTGACGAAAACAAAATGAAAAGCACAGCACATTTTTGTCCACTGACGAAAACGATGACAAAAATTAAATACGTTTTCGTTAACAGACGAAAACGAAATGAATATGTGAGGCAGGGGCGTTACCCTTTGTTTGATCTTGATTGTATGAGTCTTGGATTGTTGTCTGGTTGGGATAGGGTAGCTGAAACTAGTTTTAGAGGGGGTTGGAGGTGGCCAGGACTTCATAGGGGTTCCTCAATGCTCTGTCCTTTGACTTGTTTTCTTCTCTATCCACACCTCCTCCCTGGGTCAGTTGATTGTCCATGGCTTCTAATACCACCTCTATGCTGATGACACCCAACATTATGTCTATACTCCTCAGCTTACTCTTCAGGTTCCTCACCCATCACTAACCTACCATCTGACATATCAGTCTGGATGACCCACCACTTCCTCACACTTAAGCCCCGTACACACGATCAGATTATCGAATGATCTGTCGTCCGTTTTTTGTGGCATGCTAGTCTAATGTGGAAAGTGAAGAGGTTTTTTTTTCATAGGAATTTTCCCGTACGACAGAATTCTACTTCAGAAGTGATGTCATGTGTTGGATTGTTTTGTATGTGTTCTTTTGTCTCTGAGCATGCCTAGTCTTGCTCTTAAGATTTTTTTCCTTCGAAAACTGTACTAATGAGACGAAAATCGGACGTTGTGTTGAAGGACGATAAAAATTTTATAGCCCGCACATCAGGATTTTTTCGGCCGAAAAGTCGGAGTCGGCTGTCGAAAGCACCATACTAACAATCCGAAAATCAGTCGTCGGACGAATTTTCCATACAGATTTTCTTATCGTGTGTACGGGCCTTTAGTCTTTCCAAAACTGAACTCATAATATTTCCTATGAATGCTAGACAGGAATACAAAGAGGTCATTGTAGTCTCCTGATATTAGTATTAAAATGGTTTTCAATGTGTTTAAATGAATTATCATCGAGAACTCGGCTGGTAGTAATAATCCTTTCCCCTGATAGAGATGATGTAAAAGGGGAATAGGAGAGTCTTGGGATGGAGGACCTAACCATTGGTTTTCTGTGTGATAATCAGAACATGGAATACGCTCCGCACTCCAGGGGCTTTCTCTACAATCTGAAATTCTGAGATTTTGAATTGATATAAAAATTTCAGGTAATAATCTATCTTCGAAGAGGAGCATCCTGTACAGATGACATGACCACCTCATTGATGATGGCCAAGGACTGGAGTCACAGCATGGAGAACATAATAAACCTGAACCTGGAGATCGTCTACCTGCTGACCGGAGAGGTGAGGGGGATTCTGGGAGGTCACATGACATCACTCTTATCTCTATTAATAAAACACAGACCTGACCGGAGAGGTGAGGAGGATTCTGGGAGGTCACATGACATCACTCTTATCTCTATTAATAAAACACAGACCTGACCGGAGAGGTGAGGAGGATTCTGGGAGGTCACATGACATCACTCTTATCTCTATTAATAAAACACAGACCTGACCGGAGAGGTGAGGAGGATTCTGGGAGGTCACATGACATCACTCTTATCTCTATTAATAAAACACAGACCTGACCGGAGAGGTGAGGAGGATTCTGGGAGGTCACATGACATCACTCTTATCTCTAATAATAAAACACAGACCTGACCGGAGAGGTGAGGAGGATTCTGGGAGGTAACATGACATCTCTATTAATAAAACACAGACCTTACCGCAGAGGTGAGGAGGATTCTGGGAGGTCACATGACATCACTCTTGTCTAGTCTGGTCAGTAGTCCATGTTCTTATTGTAGACCTGTAGATGATGTCAGATGATTGATATCGGTTTATCTTTCTCCTGATCTGTAGGATTATGTTGTAGTGAAGAAGTCTAGTGGGGAGCCAATCTCAGGAGGATGCAGCCGGACCCAGAGCCCCACCACGGTGCCTCCCCCTCATTCTTCCATACCTGAGAGGAACAAAGAGCAGAAGATCCTGGAACTGACCACCATGATGGTCCATCTGCTGACAGGAGAGGTGAGCAGTGCTGGGAATTCTGGGACATTATCCAGTAACAGACAAGGGATGTGTCTGGATGGTGACTGTATCATTGTGTGTGTCAGGTTCCTATAAGGTGTCAGGATGTCACTGTCTATTTCTCCATGGAGGAGTGGGAGTATTTAGAAGGTCACAAGGATCTCTACAAGGACGTCATGATGGAGAATCAGAAGAGTTTTATGAAAATTGTGGGGAATAAGAATATGTTGAACCTCACCCTGGAGATCCTGAGCCTGCTGACTGGAGAGGTGAGTGTAATGATGGGGGTAATGTTTGACTTTGTTGTACACTGGGATGTTTTTTTGCTTTGTCTATTAGTCAGGTTTTCTTTAATCCCTCCTGACTCCGGAATAGACTTACCTCTCTTTCTGTCCAACATTGGGGGCCTTTATCTATTCTCTACCCCCGTCATCTCCAACATGTCCTGCTGCACCTTTACTCCCATTACCCCAACCCCCCCACCCTCAGTACCCGACCACCCTCAGTACCCGACCATACAGGCTCACTTCTATTGTATAACACAGGACTGTGAAGTAGTAATGAAAATTTTGTACCGGACATGACACGACGAGGAGATATTACAAAGCCCCTACAAGATGGAGAAGCCAGGACCCCATTACCATCCTCCCACCTCTATCCTTTATACCTGAGAGAAAGAAAGAGCAGAAGATCCTGGAACTGACCAACATGATGATCCATCTGCTGACAGATGATTGATATCGGTTTATCTTTCTCCTGATCTGTAGGATTATGTTGTAGTGAAGAAGTCTAGTGGGGAGCCAATCTCAGGAGGATGGGGCCGGACCCAGAGCCCCATCATGGTGCCTCCCCCTCGTTCTCCCATACCTGAGAGGAACAAAGAGCAGAAGATCCTGGAACTGACCACCATGATGGTCCATCTGCTGACAGGAGAGGTGAGCGGTGCTGGGAATTCTGGGACATTATCCAGTAACAGACAAGGGATGTGTCTGGATGGTGACTGTATCATTGTGTGTGTCAGGTTCCTATAAGGTGTCAGGATGTCACTGTCTATTTCTCCATGGAGGAGTGGGAGTATTTAGAAGGACACAAGGATCTCTACAAGGACGTCATGATGGAGAATCAGCCGCCCCTCACATCACCGGGTAAGAGGAGACTTTATTGTAAAGGAGAGAGCAGTACGGAGGATCCACCTAGATCCCCCATCATCTGATAAACACATAGAAACAATGTATTCAGTCAGTGTGTGTGTTTCCTACAGATGGATCCAGTAATGGGAACCCACCAGAGAGATGTCCCCGTCCTCTGTATTCCCGGGATTCCACACAGGAAGGTCACACCATCCCTCACCATCATCAGGTAGATGAGGAGCAATCACTGATAGTATCATTAGGATCTGTACATTATCTGCATTGTTACCATTGATGTCATTTTTATTATATATTCAGAGTGGAAACCTGAGAGATTCTAAAGTTGTTGTTAAAGACGAGAGAAAAGAAGGTAATGAGGAGGATGGGCGGATGAAAGAGATTCCAGAGATTCCAAAAGAACACATAGATCTGTACCAGGACACCATGGTGGAGTCATCCAGCTACAGAAACCCACCAGAGAGATGTCCCCGTCCTCTGTATTCCCGGGATTCCACACAGGAAGGTCACACCATCCCTCAATGTTATAAGGTTGGTTGGACGGAGAATCTAGAACACAGACTCATGGAGACGATGTGTGGATTTCTTATCTGATGACACAATAATAAAGATTATATTTTACAGATATTCTCTCTCATTTTCTTGGTTTAGAGTGGAGATCCAATTGATATAGAATCTGACGTTACATCAGAAGAAGAAGAAGAGGATCTCTACAAGGACGTCATGATGGACAATCAGTCACCCCTCACATCACCGGGTAAGAGGAGACTTTATTGTAAAGGAGAGAGCAGTACGGAGGATCCACCTAGATCCCCCATCATCTGATAAACACATAGAAACAATGTATTCAGTCAGTGTGTGTGTTTCCTACAGATGGATCCAGTAATGGGAACCCACCAGAGAGATGTCCCCGTCCTCTGTATTCCCGGGATTCCACACAGGAAGATCACACCATCCCTCAATGTTATAAGGTTGGTTGGACAGAGAATCTAGAACACAGACTCATGGAGACGATGTGAGGATATCTTATGTGATGACCAGTGGCGGCTGGTGCTCAAAATTGTTGGGGGGGGGCGCAAACAGAAAAAATATAATAGGCATTGCTTTGCGGCAAAAAATTGAATGACTTTGAGGTCACAAAAGTGTGAAAGGGGCCGTCAGTAATCAAAGTATAGTGTGCCCCCTTCAATGCAGAGTTACCACAGCATGCCCCCATCAATGCAGAGTTACCACAGCATGCACCCATCAATGCAGAGTTACCACAGCATGCCCCCATTGAATGCAGTGACCAGCAAGCCCCCATCAATGCAGTGACCAGCGTGCCGTGCCCCCATCAATGCAGTGACCATCTTGCCGTGCCCCCATCAATGCAGTGACCAGCGTGCCCTGCCCCCATCAATGCAGTGACCAGTTTGCCGTGCCCCCATCAATGCAGTGACCAGCTTGCCGTGCCCCCATCAATGCAGTGACCAGCTTGCATGCCCCCATCAATGCAGTGACCAGCTTGCATGCCCCCATCAATGCAGTAACCAGCGTGCCGTGCCCCCATCAATGCAGTGACCAGCTTGCCGTGCCCCCTTCAATGCAGTGACCAGCTTGCCGTGCCCCCTTCAATGCAGTGACCAGCTTGCCATGCCCCCTTCAATGCAGTGACCAGCTTGCCTTGCCCCCTTCAATGCAGTGACCAGCTTGCCGTGCCCCCTTCAATGCAGTGACCAGCTTGGCGTGCCCCCATCAATGCAGTGACCAGCTTGCCATGCCCCCATCAATGCAGTGACCAGTGTGCCGTGCCCCCATCAATGCAGTGACCAGCTTTCCGTGCCCCCATCAATACAGAGACCAGCGTGCGTGCGTGCCCCCTTCAAAGCAGTGTTGCCCCCCCCCCCCGAGGCATCACTTCATTTACCTCCTGGGCTGGCTCTCTGTCACGACGACCGGACCGACTCACACTGGTGCCATGCCTGGCGTGCTGCTGCCGGGACTACTGAGACGAGATGACCTCTTCTTCCAGTTCCTCCTCGATGACACGCCGGCCCGCTGCTCCTCCTCTCTGACCGTCTGACGGCGGGTGGGAAGGTGATGACGTGCGCCGGGACGGTGAGTGACTGACGCACGCACCGCCCCCACGCGTCACGTCCCCTGGAATGTCCTCCTGTATTATTGGTCCAGGCTGGAGTCTGGACCAATCACAGCCAGGACAGCACTATAGTGGGGAGTGTCGGGGCGCATTGCTCTGCGCCCCAATGACCCCCAGAAGGCCGCCAATCGGCGCCTCTGCCTGGCGCACGTGGGGTGCAAAACCCCACCCCCATAGCCAGTAGTAGGTCCGGCGCCCCTAGTGGGCTGCAAATGTTCATTTTTTTTTTTTTTATTTCTTTTTTTTTTTTCTTTGGCACAGATTGGGGGGGCCGCGCCCCTGCGCCCCCTATGAACCGGCCGCCGCTGGTGATGACGCAATAATAAAGATTATATTTTACAGATGATATTCTTTCTCATTTTCTTGGTTTAGAGTGGAGATCCAATCGATATAGAATTTGAGGTTACATCAGAAGAAGAAGAGGATTTCTACAAGGACGTCATGATGGAGAATCAGCCGCCCCTCACATCACCGGGTAAGAGGAGACTTTATTGTAAAGGAGAGAGCAGTACGGAGGATCCACCTAGATCCCCCATCATCTGATAAACACATAGAAACAATGTATTCAGTCAGTGTGTGTGTTTCCTACAGATGGATCCAGTAATGGGAACCCACCAGAGAGATGTCCCCGTCCTCTGTATTCCCAGGTTTCAACACAGGAAGGTCACACCATCCCCCACCATCATCAGGTAGATGAGGAACAATCACTGATAGTATCATTAGGATCTGTACATTATCTGCATTGTTACCATTGATGTCATTTTTATTATATATTCAGAGTGGAAACCTGAGAGGGTCTAAAGTTGTTGTTAAAGAGGAGAGAAAAGAAGGGAATGAGGAGGATGAGTGGATGAAAGAGCCAGAGATTCCAAAAGAACACAAAGATCTGTATAAAAATACAATGGTGGGGTCATCCAGCTACAGAAATCAACCAGAGAGATGTCCCCGTCCTCTGTATTCCTGGGATTCCACACAGGAAGGTCAGATCATCCCCCACCATCATCAGGTAGATGATTGACAATTATTGGTAGTTAGGATTTATACACAAGCATGTTTGTTAAAACTAACATTTTACATTTTCAGAGTGGAAACCCTGAGAACTATAACATTGTTCTTAAAGAAGAGTTTAAAGAGGAGGATGAGGAGTATTTAGAAGGACACAAGGATCAGCCACCTCTCTCCTCTTCGGGTAAGAAGAGTAAATATACTTCACTTTCATTCCTTGTTTATCTTCGTCATTTCAGGTCGATGTGTCCTCTATTAGACTGAATAATTTTTAATTGTCTTTTAGTAGTTGTAGTGAGACAAATATAAGAAATAGACCTATCCAGGTAATGATTAACTGAACCTGGCCATTTGGATTGAAAGTTTAGTCCGTCAATGATAAAATAGTTTCCATATAAGAGGTCTATCTCCATACCTCAATATAATGTCATGTTCCCAACAAATGAGGAGGACGTACTGTATATACCATATGAAAGGTCCATTTCCATACCTCAATATAACGTCATGTTCCCAACAAATGAGGAGGAGATACTGTACACCATATGAAAGGTCCATTTCCATTCCTCAATATAACGTCATGTTCCCAACAAATGAGGAGGAGATACTGTACACCATATGAAAGGTCCATCTCCATTCCTCCAATATAACGTCATGTTCCCAACAAATGAGGAGGACGTACTGTATACACCATATGAAAGGTCCATCTTCATTCATCAATATAAAGTCATGTTCCCAACAAATGAGGAGGAGATACTGTACACCATATGAAAGGTCCATCTACATTCATCAATATAACGTCATGTTCCCAACAAATGAGGAGGAGATACTGTACACCATATGAAAGATCCATCTCCATTCCTCAATATAACGTCATGTTCCCAACAAATGAGGAGGAGATACTGTACACCATATGAAAGGTCCATCTCCATTCCTCAATATAACGTCATGTTCCCAACAAATGAGGAGGACGTACTGTATACACCATATGAAAGGTCCATCTCCATTCCTCAATATAACGTCATGTTCCCAACAAATGAGGAGGAGATACTGTACACCATATGAAAGGTCCATCTCCATTCCTCAATATAACGTCATGTTCCCAACAAATGAGGAGGAGATACTGTACACCATATGAAAGGTCCATCTCCATTCCTCCAATATAACGTCATGTTCCCAACAAATGAGGAGGAGATATTGTACACCATATGAAAGGTCCATCTCCATTCCTCCAATATAACGTCATGTTCCCAACAAATGAGGAGGACGTACTGTATACACCATATGAAAGGTCCATCTCCATTCCTCCAATATAACGTCATGTTCCAACAAATGAGGAGGACGTACTGTATACACCATATGAAAGGTCCATCTACATTTATCAATATAACGTCATGTTCCCAACAAATGAGGAGGAGATACTGTACACCATATGAAAGGTCCATCTCCATTCCTCAATATAACGTCATGTTCCCAACAAATGAGGAGGAGATACTGTACACCATATGAAAGGTCCATCTCCATTCCTCAATATAACGTCATGTTCTCAACAAATGAGGAGGACGTACTGTATACACCATATGAAAGGTCCATCTCCATTCCTCAATATAACGTCATGTTCCCAACAAATGAGGAGGACGTACTGTATACACCATATGAAAGGTCCATCTCCATTCCTCAATATAACGTCATGTTCCCAACAAATGAGGAGGACGTACTGTATACACCATATGAAAGTTCCATCTCCATTCCTCAATATAACATCATGTTCCCAACAAATGAGGAGGAGATACTGTACACCATATGAAAGGTCCATCTCCATTCCTCAATATAACATCATGTTCCCAACAAATGAGGAGGAGATACTGTACACCATATGAAAGGTCCATCTCCATTCATCAATATAACGTCATGTTCCCAACAAATGAGGAGGAGATACTGTACACCATATGAAAGGTCCATCTCCATTCATCAATATAACGTCATGTTCCCAACAAATGAGGAGGACGTACTGTATACACCATATGAAAGGTCCATCTCCATTCCTCAATATAACGTCATGTTCCCAACAAATGAGGAGGAGATACTGTACACCATATGAAAGGTCCATCTCCATTCCTCAATATAACGTCATGTTCCCAACAAATGAGGAGGACGTACTGTATACACCATATGAAAGGTCCATCTCCATTCCTCCAATATAACGTCATGTTCCCAACAAATGAGGAGGAGATATTGTACACCATATGAAAAGTCCATCTCCATTCCTCAATATAACGTCATGTTCCCAACAAATGAGGAGGAGATACTGTACACCATATGAAAGGTCCATCTCCATTCCTCAATATAGCGTCATGTTCCCAACAAATGAGGAGGAGATACTGTACACCATATGAAAGGTCCATCTCCATTCCTCAATATAACGTCATGTTCCCAACAAATGAGGAGGACGTACTGTATACACCATATGAAAGGTCCATCTACATTCATCAATATAACGTCATGTTCCCAACAAATGAGGAGGAGATACTGTACACCATATGAAAGGTCCATCTCCATTCCTCAATATAAAGTCATGTTCCCAACAAATGAGGAGGAGATACTGTACACCATATGAAAGGTCCATCTCTATTCCTCAATATAACGTCATGTTCCCAACAAATGAGGAGGAGATACTGTACACCATATGAAAGGTCCATCTCCATTCCTCAATATAACGTCATGTTCCCTACAAATGAGGAGGAGATACTGTACACCATATGAAAGGTCCATCTCCATTCCTCAGATCTATGTCCTACCGTTGACTATTTAGACCTTCATACACAATGACTGCAGAACATGAACAATCTAAATTTGTTTGGTAATAATAATATTTCTCTCTAACAGATGGAGGTGATGTTGGAAATTCCTCTGATGATGACTGGGAAGATAATCAAATCAAAACAAAATCTCGGGGAGTAAAGCCTTTTAGGTGCCCGGAGTGCGGTCAAAGTTTTACACAGAAAGATACCCTGCGTCGACACGTGAGAGTTCACACCGGTGAGACTTATCCCTGTGAAGAGTGCGGGAAATGTTTTCCGCAGAAATATAAACTCACAGAACACCTTAGAAAGCACACCGGAGAAAAGATGCATACGTGCACAGAGTGCGGGAAAGGTTTTTTGCATAAAGGTAAACTTGTGAGACACCTGAAAATCCACACAGATGGTGGCCCGTATGTCTGTCCAGAGTGCGGCCTGAGCTTCAATCAGAAAAGCGATTTTTGGATCCATCAGAGAGTCCACGTAGTCAAGAGTTTTTTGTCATGTTCGGAGTGCGGGATTTATTTTGATACTCAAACTGAACTTACCATACACCAGAGAGCCCACGCCGGTAAGGAGATCTTCTCATGCTCGGAGTGCGGGAAAGTGTGCGTGAGTAAATCCCGTCTTATCGTACACCAGAGAAGTCACACCGGGGAGAAGCCCTTCTCCTGCTCCCAATGCCAGAAAGCATTTGTAGTAAAGTCAGAACTTGTCATACACCAGATGAGTCACACCGGTGAGATGCCGTTTTCCTGCCCAGAGTGCGGGAAAGGTTTCACGCGACACGGGAACTTAACTAATCACTTGAAAGTCCACACTGGGGAGAGGCCGTACTCCTGTCCGGAGTGCGAGAAATCCTTCAGTCGGAGAGCTGAGCTTGTTATGCATCTGAGCGATCACACAGGCGTGTATCGCTTTTCATGCTCAGTGTGCGGGAAAGGTTTCTCTCATAAAGGAAAACTCAATGTACACGAGAGAACTCACAAGGCTTTCAAACAGCACGGGAACTCATCTAAAGTCCACAATCAGGAGAGGCCGTTCTCCTGTCCGGAGTGCGAGAGGACCTTCAACCGGAAGAATGAACTTGTCATGCACATGAGCGATCACACAGGGGATTATCGTTTTTCATGCTCGGTATGCGGGAAAGGTTTCTCTCATAAAGGAAAACTCAATGTACACGAGAAAACTCACGAGGCTTTCAAACAGCACGGGGACTCATCTAAAGTCCACAATCAGGAGAGGCCGTACTCCTGTACGGAGTGCGAGAGATCCTTCAGTCGGAGAGAGGAGCTTGTTATGCATCTGAGCGATCACACAGGCGTGTATCCTTTTTCATGCTCAGTGTGCGGGAAAGGTTTCTCTCATAAAGAAAATCTCAATGTACACGAGAAAACTCACGAGGCTTTCGAACAGCACGGGGACTCATCTAAAGTCCACAATCAGGAGATGCCGTACTCCTGTACGGAGTGCGAGAAATCCTTCAGTCAGAGAGAGGAGCTTGTTATGCATCTGAGCGATCACACAGGCGTGTATCCTTTTTCATGCTCAGTGTGCGGGAAAGGTTTCTCTCATAAAGAAAATCTCAATGTACACGAGAAAACTCACGAGGCTTTCGAACAGCACGGGGACTCATCTAAAGTCCACAATCAGGAGAGGCCTTACTCCTGTCCGGAGTGCGAGAAATCCTTCAGTCGGAGAGAGGAGCTTGTTATGCATCTGAGCGATCACACAGGCGTGTATCCTTTTTCATGCTCAGTGTGCAGGAAAGGTTTCTCTCATAAAGGAAATCTCAATGTACACGAGAGAACTCACAAGGCTTTCGAACAGCACGGGGACTCATCTAAAGTCCACAATCAGGAGAGGCCGTACTCCTGTCCGGAGTGCAAGAGGACCTTCAACCGGAAGAATGAACTTGTCATGCACATGAGCGATCACACGGGGGATTATCGTTTTTCATGCTCAGTGTGCGGGAAAGGTTTCTCCCATAGAGGAAAACTTAATGTACACGAGAGAACTCACGAGGCTTTCAAACAGCACGGGGACTCATCTAAAGTCCACAATCAGGAGATGCCGTACTCCTGTACGGAGTGCGAGAAATCCTTCAGTCGGAGAGAGGAGCTTGTTATGCATCTGAGCGATCACACAGGCGTGTATCCTTTTTCATGCTCGGTGTGCGGGAAAGGTTTCTCTCATAAAGGAAAACTCAATGTACACGAGAGAACTCACAAGGCTTTCGAACAGCACGGGGACTCATCTAAAGTCCACAATCAGGAGAGGCCGTACTCCTGTCCGGAGTGCGAAAGGACCTTCAACCGGAGGAATGAACTCGTCATGCATATGAGCGATCACACGGGGGATTATCGTTTTTCATGCTCGGTGTGCGGGAAAGGTTTCTCCCATAGAGGAAAACTTAATGTACACGAGAGAACTCACAAGGGTAAGGGACCTTAAACCTGTTCAGAGTGCGGAGAAACGTACCTGGAAAATTCACATCTTCTTGAACACCTAAGAAGCAGCACAGGGAGATGGGGGGGGGGGGGTGAGGTTGGCGCCGGTGTTGCCAGGATGCTGAGCGGACTTGTGGCTGCTGAACTCCTCTTCCCCCCCCATCATGCTGACTTTATCCTGCTACAAGCCAGGACACTATATTGGTGATCCTTCTCCAGTAACCTGAGCACCTCCCCCCCACCTTTATCAGGTCTCCCGTCAAGCTGAAACCAACTCAAACTCCAGTGGCTTTTTTCCCGCACTTACCCAATGGTAGCCATCTTGGAAACACCGACTGAATGCTGGAGAATTTCTCTGCAGCCGGCTACGGAGGAAGGCGAAAATGCCGAACCTTCCGCTGCATCCATAACTACCTGTAAATAAACACTGACGGAGAAGATGGATTCTCTCTCTCCACTGATATCAGCTTTATTATGGCACTTTTCCACTGCAAGTACCGGCTCGGCCCTGCTTGGCCCGGTTTGCTTTTCCACTGCTGGTACCGCATGGTACGGTGTTGGAACGGTTCAGTACGGTACGGTATGGTTTGCTTTTCCACTAAAGTAGTACTAAAGTTAAGTGGGTGGGATAACAACGGGGTGGGTGGGATTCTCTGACCAATCAGTGGCTAGTAGTGACTGCATGCAAAGGATTGTGGGATATGGTACCGGGTATGGTACCTCTTGGAACCACAATCGAGGTGGTACTGTTTTTGAGAGCCGTACCGTTCGGTTCCATGCAGTGGAAAAGCGCAGCCGTACCGAACCGAACCGTTCCGTTCCGACATTATACCATGCGGTACCAGCAATGGAAAAGCACAAAAGCGAGCCGAACTGTTCGGTTCCATGCAGTGGAAAAGTGCAGCCGTACCGTACCAAACCGTTCCGTTCCGACATTATACCATGCGGTACCAGCAATGGAAAAGCACAAAAACCGTTCGGTTCCATGCAGTGGAAAAGCGCCTTTTAGAAAGGACCCGGCCAAATTCAGGACACATCTCACTCTCCGGTGGAAGGGATCGTTGGAACTGGCTCTATTAAACCTCAAGTAAAAGCTCCACAAGACAAATCGGTTGACACTGAAGACAGGCCCCGCTGCAATAATCTTCAAGTGTTGACCATACCGAAAAAGGGGAGGAAGGCCCCATACCTGCTGAATTATCCGAGACCTTCCAGATCTTCCACTGACCTTTGTGGTAGAGAAAGCGCATCACGTTCCCCCGACACTTCCGATCCCGGGAGTCCTGAGACCCTTCCCTGATCCGATTACTCAACTAGACTGAATGCTGAAGAATTTCTCGGCAGCTTGCTACGGAGGAAGTCGAGAATGCCGGACCTTCCGCTGCATCCATAACTACCTGTAAATAAACACTGACGGAGAAGATGGACTCTCTCTCTCTCCACTGATATCAGCTTTATTAGAAAGGACCCGGCCAAATTCAGGACAAATCTCACTCTCCGGTGGAAGGGATCCTTAGAACTGGCTCTATTAAACCTCAAGTAAAAGCTCCACAAGACAAATCGGTTGACACTAAAGACTGGCCCTGCTGCAATAATCTTCAAGTGCTGACCATACCGAAAAAGGGGAGGAAGGCCCCATACCTGCTGAATTCTCCTAGACCTTCCAAATCTTCCACTGACCTTTGTGGTAGAGAAAGTTCCCCCGACACTTCCGATCCCGGGAGTCCTGAGACCCTTCCCTGATCCGATTACTCAACTACTTAGACCAGGACGGGATCCTATCCACTGCCTGAACCCGCCTAGGTCCTGTTTTTACCTTGTTTCCAAATATCCATTAGGGGAATGTGTGCCAGGACAAGGTCATCTAGATCAGTGTTTCTCAACTCTGGTCCTCAGGGCCCACTAACAGGCCAGATTTTAAGTATTACCTTGGGGAGATGCAGACTAGAGTGCTGCAATCACTGAGCAGAAAGTTATATCACCTGGGATGTATTTCAGTTATCTTGCAAACCTGGCCTGTTAGATGGCCCTGAGGACCAGGGTTGAGGACCACTGATCTAGAGCCTCGGGCAAACATGCCAAACTGTGCCCCCTAAGTATGAGCATTATGTGTCAGCAAAACCCCCCCCCCACACAACCACTGAGCGCTAATATGCATGCCCACCCCAAAGCATAAATTCTCCCTCCTCCCAGTACAAATCCGCCCCCCCCTGCTGGAATCCCCCCTCTCAGCACAACCCCCCCCCCCCCCCCGAAAAAAAAACTCCTCTTAGCACAAATCCTCCACCCCTAAAATTTCCCCTCCTAGTACACATCTTCCCCCCCCTATTTCGAATCCCCCCTTCCAGCACAAAGTACCCCCAAATCCCTCCTTCTCGCAAAAGTCCTCTCCATCCCCCCTGCCAACACAAATCCCCCCTAAATCACCACTCTCAGCAATCCCCCCCCCCAAATTTCCCCCACTAGAACAATACCTAGTCCCTGCTGGCCCCTCAAATTCCCCCTTCCAATCTCCTAGTGGCGCCCCCCCCCCCTCCTCAATTGATACCACAGTGCCCAGGGCAGCTGCCTCCTCTCCTGCCTACCCCTTGTTCCGGCCCTGCCTGGAGGAAGCCTACCCCTCTTTAAAGGCACAGGGATGCACATGACGGCCAGCAAGAGCACACCTGCCCTAATCTATCCACTGCTAGATGTGCTCCAACTTAGGAGACAATGTCTAGGTGAAGTGGCTAGAGGAACCATCAAGGAATATGGATCCAGCCCCTTAAAAGTTGAATTCCTGGAATTCAGCTACTTTGTAAAAACTTCAGGCATGGCATGAGTTAAGTCACGAGGGACCTTCGGCCTTGTAGACTTATCTCTATTTTTCTCATCTGACAGATTTATTGTGCTCTAGGACAGTGGTCCTCAACCTTGGTCCTCAGGGCCCACTAACAGGCCAGGTTTGCAAGATAACTGAAATACATCCCAGGTGATATAATTTGCTGCTCAGTGATTGCAGTACTCTAGTCTGCATCTCCTCAAGGTAATACTTAAAATCTGGCCTGTTAGTGGGCCCTGAGAACCGGAGTTGAGGACCACTGCTCTAGGAAGATAACTTCCGGAGCTCTGATGCTGCTCACTGTGGTCTCAGTTCCTTCAAGAGCAGAGTTGCTGGAACTACTATGCCCTCTTCTTCTTCTGCCTATTCACAGAAGCCTTTGTATTATGTGAACTCATTTGCAAAATACAAAGGCTTCTGTAAATGGGCAGCAGAGGGGAGGGACGGGCATAGCTGCTCTGTGTGCTTCTCTCCTCTCACAGCCAGAGTGTAGTTTCCCTGCACTAAACCTGTCTTATATAGGTAACAGAGACAAGTCCCGGGGGGGACATGCACCCAATTGGACTTCATTTACAGTGTGCCTGCACCTTTTTCAAAGTTGTGGAATTCCTGAAACTCCGCTTTAATATTCTCAAACAGATACATAATAAGGCCTGAATAGGATTCCCTGTCTGTGGTTCACCTTCCCAGGAGGGGGCGACGACAAATAACTGAGAGATGCTTTGATATCTTCAACATTTACGCTATAGACCACTAAATTGTGTTTTGCATTATTCTTCTTTTTCTTGTAGATTGTAAGTTGTCACAAGTGACCTCCCCTGCGTGGGCTGCGTCATTTGGATTATGTAGTAACCCTATTTCTCTTAAATTCTCAATAAAAAATAAAAGGAGAAAAAATGCACTGGCACTCAAAGGTAAATAGGGGAGAAAAAGGTCAAGATACTCAAAAGGTTAAATGAGATGTCTCAGTTTTTGCAGATGACACAAAATTAGGCAGGGCAATAACTGCACAGCATGGAGCAGATATCCTACAGAATGACCTGGACAAAATAACGGAGTGGGCAACGACATGGCAAATGAGGTTTAATCTGGAGAAGTGTAAGGTTTTGCGCTTGGGGACTAAAAACATAAAAGCACAATACACTTTAGGAGGGGAACCCTTGGGGGAATCAAAAATGGAGAAAGATCTGGGAGTCTTAGTAGAAGATAGACTAAGCAATAGCATGCAATGTCAAGCGGCAGCTTCCAAAGCCAGCAGAATATTAGCATGCATAAAGAAAGGGATGTATTCCAGAGATAAGACTATAATCCTTCCACTTTATAAAACTCTGGTCCGACCGCATCTGGAGTATTCTGTCCATTTCTGGTCGCCAGTCCTCAGGAGGGATGTGTTGGAGCTGGAGAGAGTCCAGAGAAGGGCAACTAAACTAATTAGGGGATTGGAGGACCTTAATTATGAAGAGCGTCTGCAATCGCTCGATTTATTCTCCCTGGAGAAGAGACGCCTGAGAGGGGACATGATAGCAATTTATAAATATCTCAATGGGGATCTCAGCTTAGAAAAAAAGCTATTCAGTTGAAGGGATTGAATAATGGATATGGTGCAGCGCTAACAATATTAGATCCACAGTCCATACATATGTTCAAATGGATAAAATAGATAAAATATAGTAGACAAAGTCCATCACAGAGAGTGCTCCAAAAGAAGGGAAACTGTCCACCACTTCAAACTTGGAAAAAGCCCCAAGTGCAGGAACCGCCACCAAGGTAATGAATGGCCCCTTACCAATACGCAATGACCCCCATTACAAGGATCAGTGTCAGCCTGTGTAGTCTAACCGGTGCCCAGATCGACATGTACCGATTCTTAGTGTTCCCTCAACAGCTCCAACCGGAACAGATGCACATGAGAAAGAGAGGGACAACTCCAAATAGTGAAGTACGTTCACAGGTTTTATTGAATAAAAGCAGAGTGGCAACTCACGTGTACATGAAGAACTAACAGCATGTCTCGGAGCTATACTCTCGGAACGTTGTTTCTAACCGAAGAAATGGCCGCCGTGGCTCCTTGCTGGTCTCAGCGCGACGTGCCGCAGGTTCCTCCTCCGACCGGTTTCGTCAACATGTGACGTCAGGGGGTGTGGCCTACGGCAGAGCGTCTATTCTTATATGCTGGATGAGACAAGGCGGGACATACTGCGTCCAATCCGGAACCATCAGGGAAAGGTCGCCCCATACCATCGACAGGAAGGAGACTAACCCAAGACCCGGAACCGGATGTATACCATTTGCATACCAATACCTGAAGTCAAACCCGGAATCGGACCCCGCAAACGGAAATGGACAAGTCAAATATTAATAAAGATCACAAAAAGTGTGTATGCTTTATAATTCAAAGGGCAAAACCTCTATTCAATATTTGATCTCAAAGGGGAAACCTCATTTATAAAAAGCTTCCAATAGGGGAAACAAATGAGTTACCAAGGAAACAATGCTCAAATCTGTCGTAGGAGACCTTACTCGAAAACACCGCCATCTAGCGGTCAGAAACAAGAATTCCTGAGAGTGCTCTGTGGCATAGCATACATTGACATGAAAAAGAAAAACTTTAGAACATAACCTAAAATGTAAGCAAAATATGCCAATATACATCAAAACATAACGGTTTTTAGCATCCTAAAAATAAGATAAAAGCAAATATAGCTTTCCCCAAATATAAAAACACGGATAAAAGTAGTAACAAACTGATAACCAAAATATCCAACAGTCTAAAATGTACTGACATCCAGTTTATCAGGCATTGTTGATAAAGGAATTGATATCCCAATCAATGTTTAACCAGTGAGGGGCATAGGTTTTCAACCGATAAATCCAGCTCGTCTCTAGTTGTGAGACGCCTCTGGTACGGTTACTACCCCTCCAACTACCCGAAAACTTGTCGATGCCTAAAAAGACAGTGCCTTTGGGGTCATTCCCATGGCATTCATCATAATGCCTCGAGACACTATGTTTCGGGAATGCCTTCAATATATTCGCCACATGTTCCTGTAAACGCACATGTAACTTCTGTATCGTCCGGCCCACATACTCGCGGCCACAAGGGCAACGTAGCAGGTAGACGACGTGACGTGTGGAACATGTGATGAACGGCTTAATCTTAACATTTTGTTGTGTAGCATTAGAAAAGAATGTCTCAACCCTCCTAGACCTGCAGGCATTAACCTTGCAGATGGCACAACATGGATAAAAGCCCCCTCTCTCTTGAAAAAAAGAGATGGTCTTAGGTGGATCTACAATATTGGGGGCCACTTGAAGCCTCAACGGGGGCACACCCCTAAAAATAACCTTAGGGGCTTCTGGTAATGCAGGTCCCAGGAGGCTGTCATTCTTTAAAATGTGCCAATGCTTCCTGATCAGTTTTTTTTACAGAAAAATGCTGAACAGAGTATGATGAGAAAAAGGCAAACTGAAAATCATCATTACTCTCACGCACTCGTGGTACCAACAGATCAGCCCTATTGCGGGAATCAGCCTGCATGAGGGCCGTTTCAAGTTCCTCTTCCCTATACCCCTTCTTCAAAAATTTGGACTTCAAGGAGCTAGCCTCCCGCAGGAAGTCGGCTCTGTTAGAGCAATTCCTCTTCAGTCTGAGGAACTGACTGACAGGAACGGACCTAAGCCACGACACGTGGTGGCAACTAGATGTGTCAATAAATCCGTTCCTGTCAGTCTCCTTGAAGAAAGTAGAGGTCTCCAGGGAACTGCCAACCACTTTGATCTTAAGATCTAAAAAGTGAATTTCAGATCTACTACTTTCATGCGCCAACCTGATACCTCTGTCATTATCATTCAGTGTGGAAATGAATGATTCGAGAGATTCAGAGTCACCATCCCACAGGAGGAGGATGTCATCGATGTACCTCCGCCAGAGAACTATCTCCGGTCTCGGAACGTCACCGATGACATCCTCCTCCCATTTGGCCATGAACAGATTGGCCATACTTGGCGCAAATTTCGCGCCCATGGCCACCCCCTTATTCTGCCTGTAGTATGTGCCATTGAACCAAAAAAAATTATGGGCCATGGCATAATCCAGCAGGGATAAGATGAAGCGACTCTGAAGACCTAACAAGGTGCTATGACCCAAAAAATACTCGACAGCCTCCCTTCCATGCTGGTGCGATATTACCGTGTAAAGGGATGAAACATCAGCAGTCGCCAAGATATAGGTATCCTTCCACTCTATGTCTTTAAGAATATTGATGACTCGCATAGAGTCCCTCAAAAATGAGGGAGTCTTGGTCACAAGGGGCTGAAGAAAGAACTCGATGTACTTACCCACCCGGGAGGTGACCGAATCAATGCCACTAATGATTGGCCTCCCGGGTGGGTTCACCGCGTCTTTATGCACCTTGGGCAAATAATACATTATAGGCACCCTTGGGGCGGATGGTACCAAAAAAGATTTTTCCTTCTTGGTAAAAAGTTTACGTTGAAATCCATCCTCCACCAATTCGACAAGTTCTTTCTTATAAGATGTCGTAGGGTTACCCCTCAGGGGAATATATGTGTCCCGGTCAGACAATAACCTATTCATTTCCCCATTGTAAGCAGCAGTGTCTAAAATAACTATTCCACCCCCTTTGTCGGCTGGCCTCACGATTATATCCTTATGCTCTTTTAAAGAGCAAAGTCCCCGTTCAAACATATGTGTTTGGTGGACCTTTTTGAGGCTCAGCTTATCCAAGTCCTTGGCAACCAAATCTCGGAACACAGTCAGAGTGGGAGCCAAAGGACCTGGAGGGTTGAATAGTGAGGCATTGGAAAATGAAGTGGACTTGATGCCCATATTATATTCAACTCTGGGGATGATGGGATTCCCCATCATGTGCCTTTTAATGCTCATTTTGCGCACAAATTTTTGTAGGTCTATAAAAGTGTCGAACTTATTAAGAGGTCGTGGGGGGGCAAACTTGAGTCCATGATTTAACACATGTTTCTCCTCAACGGAAAGAGAAGCTGAACTCAAATTAAACAGACCCTGATCTCTTAATGCCGACTTCTTTTTACTGCGGACCCTCCGCCCCCCTCTAGTCCCTCTCTTCCTTCCTTTTGTCTTCTGTTTTTTGGGGTACCCCCGTGAAAAGGGGTATTGTGCTGATTCCATGAACCTTGCCCCCCAGGAGGGTTAGAGTAGGTAGATGGAGGCTGATAGTATGCCTGTGTAGTCGGTGGCCGTTGGTTCCCTCTATTCTGATAATAGGGTCCATTTGGCTGAAAAGGAGGTATATATTCCTCTTGTTGTGGGTGCATGGTAATATATTGAGCGGCTCCCTGATAATCATCTCGGAGTGGAAAAAAACTATTTCCAGGGGGTTGCTGGCTATCTCCCCGTTGAGAGGCTACTTTCCCCCTACCTCTAGCCCTTCCACGACCTCGTCCCCGTCCTCTGGGCTGAACCCATGTCTCCGTTGTAATAAGAGGATAATGGGACTGGCCAGACCCCTCAACAACTTCCATTGGGGTGCTAGGTGGGGGTGCAAGCTGAGGGTGCTGTCCTGTACCAACATCAGCAGGGTCCCTATTGGATTGCCATTTAAAAACCAGCTGGCTCTGATAATCACCACTATCCCTTAGGAATTTCTTCCTTTTCTTGTTTTTCTGTTCTAAATCCTCCTTTTCTAAATGCTTTTTTAAGAGGTCAGATTTTTGTTTATAGAGGTCTTTAGATTTAAATTCCTCCAGTTTGCCTTTAATAACATTAATTTCCTCATCCAATTTTTTAAGTTTAAGCCGTTTCTTGGTTGCCATATAGCGTAATAATTTGAGCCCTGCCTTATTGAAGTATTGGTACCATTCGTCTATATCTAAGACATCGCTTTGTGGTGCCACCTCCCACCTCAGGCTTCTGGGTACCATACTTTCGGCAAGATATTTCTCAAAGAAGGCAATATCCCACCCCGTGTGAAGCTCAGTTGTCATGATGTTCTTGAGTCTCAAAAAGAGACCACTCATGTCATCTGCAGGCTCACTGGAGGTCGAGAAAATGCCTTCCAGGTTGATAGAGTAGGTCTTCCTGTACTCAAATACATCCATGATGGTACACGTACAGAAAAACCAACCAACACTGGTATGATGGTGCAAAGAAACCAAATGTGGATACCTACACACAACTAATCCTTACTCAAATTCAAAAAGCAGCAGCACATGTACTAATTAGCAAAAATATAAAAACTCGGGGATATTGCTGCGCTAAAATGTGAAGATAAAAACATACAAAGATAAAATACAATAAAAAGTCAACAGACTGAACGAAAGCAGCCGACACCTGATCTAGAATCAGAAATACCAGATCTGAAAAGCAATGAAAAAGGGATTGCATGAGGACTCGAGGGCATACAATGCGATAAGAGGAGAAGCGTTTTAACCTCAGGCAACGCAGGGGGTTCTTTACTGTGAGGGTTACAAGATTGTGGAATTCTCTACCACAAGAGGTGGTTTCTGCGGGTAGTATGGTGGCTTTCAAAAGACTCTTAGACGTACATCTCAAGGATCAGAACATTCAAGGGTATGAGAGATGATTACGGCCACACACACCTACACAGGTTGTAGAGGAGGGACTATTGTCTTTATTCAACCTCACCTACTATGTAATTATGTAAAAAAAAAAAAAAGATGTGATCTGGATTGGTAAGATATAGAACAAGAGTGCAGTCCCTATTATCTACACAAGGAGGCAATCTCACTTATATAGAGAGGAACTCACACAGGAAGTCTCTATGATCCCTACAGACAGGAAGTGATGTCAAGTATAAATAATAATTTCCGGGTAAGCGGTGAGTCAGGAGGAAGTAGAGCGGAGACGTTGCTAGGACAGACAAAGAGATAATAGGACATTATAGAAGTAATAATACGAGAATATAATACATCGCAATACAATCATAAATTAATAATATAAATCTGATTTCTATACACACATGTATTGATATTTATTACATAATCAATCATATCCCATTTTGAAACCCATCAATACGTACCCGATGTACCACGTCCTTGGGTTTATAATTGTTTTATGGATCCACCGTCACTGGGAGCCAATTTACAGAGCATCCGGAACATGGAAACGATAAAAAGAAGACTCATCTAAATCTGCCCTGTGACGGCCGTTTCATTACATGGAAGAAGCCACCTTGTGACATCACTACGTATGGCAGAGCACTTCATATATCACCGCTACCGTGTGACATCATTATGGATGGCAGAACACTTCATATATCACCACATCAGGTAGGACACGTCAACCATCTGACACACTTACTGCCCAAGCTGTGCTTTGTTGTTTCTGGACATCCGGTCAGTCTTTGGGATTGTATATGTCTCGGGTTGTTGTCATGGGTAGGATGGGGTAGCTGAGACTAGTTTGGGTTGGGATTAGTTAAGGTTGGAGGTGGCCAGTATTCCATAGGGGTTGCCCAAGGCTCTGTCCTCTACACCTCATTCTGGGGTCAGTTGATTGGCCATGGCTTCCAATATCATCCCTAAACTGATGACACCCATCTCCTCTCTATACTCCGTCCTCACCACACCCGTTCAGATTCCTCACCCATCACTAATTTACTATCTGAGATATCAGTCTGGATATCTCACCACTTCCTCACACTTTGTCTTTCCATAACGGAGCTCGTAATATTTCCTATGAACACAAGATAGGAATACAAAGGGTTCCTTGTAGTCTTCTGTTATTAGTAATGAAATGATTTTCAATGTGTTCAAATAAATGTTTAATTTTAGAATTTAGAACTCGGCTGTTAGTAATCATCCTTTCTCCTGATGGAGACGATCTAACAAGGAAGTACAAGAGTTCTGGATTGGAGGACTTCATAGGGATAACACAACCATTGTTTTTCTGTGTTTTAATCAGAATACGGACCCCACTCAGCACTCCAGGGGGTTTCTGTTCATTCTGAATCACACCCATTCTTAGATTCTACAGGCATATACAATTTTCAGTTTTTGAGGCATCTACGAAAAGGAGTCTCCTGTACAGATCACATGACCACCTCAATGATGATGGAGGAGGACCAGAGTCACAGCATGGAAAAGATACTAAACTTCACCCTGGAGATAATCTACCTGCTGACTGGAGAGGTGAGGAGGATTCTGGGAGGTCACATGACATCGCTCTTGTCTATTATGGTCAATAGACCATGTTCTTATTGTAGACATGTAGATGATGTCAGATGATTGATATCGGTTTATCTTTCTCCTGATTGGTAGGATTATGTTGTAGTGAAGAAGTCTAGTGGGGAGCCAATCTCAGGAGGATGGAGCCGGACACAGAGCCCCACCATGGTGCCTCCCCCTCATTCTCCCATACCTGAGAGGAACAAAGAGCAGAAGATCCTGGAACTGACCACCATGATGGTCCATCTGCTGACAGGAGAGGTGAGCGGTGCTGGGAATTCTGGGACATTATCCAGTAACAGACAAGGGATGTGTCTGGATGGTGACTGTATCATTGTGTGTGTCAGGTTCCTATAAGGTGTCAGGATGTTACTGTCTATTTCTCCATGGAGGAGTGGGAGTATTTAGAAGGACACAAGGATCTCTACAAGGACGTCATGATGGACAATCAGCAGATTTTAGGTTTTGTGAAAATTGAGAGGACGGAATTTCCCTGTAATGAGAATATATTGAACCTCACCCTGGAGATCCTCAGCTTGCTGACTGGAGAGGTGAGGGGTTAATATTGGACTTTGTTGTACATTAGGATGTTTTTTTTGCAGATTCACAAAAAATAAAACTAGTGCTTCGCCCATTTGACAGGTTTGCTTTAATCCCCCCTGACCCCAGAATATACAGATCTCTATTTCTGTCCAGCATTGGGAGCATTGTTGTATTCTCTACCCCATCACCTCCAACATGTCCTGCTCCACCTCTACTCCCATTACCCCAACCCTCCACACCTCACCATAAAGACTCACTTCTCTTGTATAACACAGGACTATGAAGTAGTAATGAAAATTTCTACTGATCATGATACCCCGGGAAGACATCACCAAACCCCTACAAGATGTTGGAGAGGCCGGAACCCCATTACCTTCCTCCCACCTCCATCCCTTATACCTGAAAGACAGAATGAACAAAAGATCCTGGAAGTGACCACCATGATGGTCCATCTTCTGACAGGAGAGGTGAGCGGTGCTGGGAATTCTGGGACATTATCCAGTAACAGACAAGGGATGTGTCTGGATGGTGACTGTATCATTGTGTGTGTCAGGTTCCTATAAGGTGTCAGGATGTCACTGTCTATTTCTCCATGGAGGAGTGGGAGTATTTAGAAGGACACAAGGATCTCTACAAGGACGTCATGATGGACAATCAGCCACCCCTCACATCACCGGGTAAGAGGAGACTTTATTATAAAAGAGAGAGCAGTACAGAGGATCCACCTAGATTACCCATCCAACAAATGAGGAGGACATCCTGTATACACCATATGAAAGGTCCATCTCCATTCCTCAATATAACGTCATGTTCCCAACAAATGAGGAGGAGATACTGTACACCATATGAAAGGTCCATCTCCATTCCTCAATATAACGTCATGTTCCCAACAAATGAGGAGGAGATACTGTACACCATATGAAAGGTCCATCTCCATTCCTCAATATAACGTCATGTTCCCAACAAATGAGGAGGAGATACTGTACACCATATGAAAGGTCCATCTCCATTCCTCAATATAACGTCATGTTCCCAACAAATGAGGAGGAGATACTATACACCATATGAAAGGTCCATCTCCATTCCTCAATATAACGTCATGTCTCCAACAAATGAGGAGGAGATACTGTACACCATATGAAAGGTCCATCTCCATTCCTCCAATATAACGTCATGTTCCCAACAAATGAGGAGGACGTACTGTATACACCATATGAAAGGTCCATCTCCATTCCTCAATATAATGTCACATTCCCAACAAATGAGGAGGAGATACTGTATACACCATATGAAAGGTCCATCTCCATTCCTCAATATAACGTCACGTCTCCAACAAATGAGGAGGAGATACTGTACACCATATGAAAGGTCCATCTCCATTCCTCAATATAACGTCATGTTCCCAACAAATGAGGAGGAGATACTGTATACACCATATGAAAGGTCCATCTCCATTCCTCAATATAACGTCACGTCTCCAACAAATGAGGAGGAGATACTGTACACCATATGAAAGGTCCATCTCCATTCCTCAATATAACGTCATGTTCCCAACAAATGAGGAGGAGATACGGTACACAATATGAAAGGTCCATCTCCATTCCTCCAATATAACGTCATGTTCCCAACAAATGAGGAGGAAATACTGTACACCATATGAAAGGTCCATCTCCATTCCTCCAATATAACATCATGTTCCCAACAAATGAGGAGGAGATACTGTACACCATATGAAAGGTCCATCTCCATTCCTCCAATATAACGTCATGTCCCCAACAAATGAGGAGGAGATACTGTACACCATATGAAAGGTCCATCTTCATTCCTCAATATAACGTCATGTTCCCAACAAATGAGGAGGAGATACTGTACACCATATGAAAGGTCCATCTCCATTCCTCAATATAACGTCATGTTCCCAACAAATGAGGAGGAGATACTGTACACCATATGAAAGGTCCATCTCCATTCCTCCAATATAACGTCATGTCCCCAACAAATGAGGAGGAGATACTGTACACCATATGAAAGGTCCATCTCCATTCCTCAATATAACGTCATGTTCCCAACAAATGAGGAGGAGATACTGTACACCATATGAAAGGTCCATCTCCATTCCTCCAATATAACGTCATGTCCCCAACAAATGAGGAGGAGATACTGTACACCATATGAAAGGTCCATCTTCATTCCTCAATATAACGTCATGTTCCCAACAAATGAGGAGGAGATACTGTACACCATATGAAAGGTCCATCTCCATTTCTCAGATCTATTGACTAGAAGATCACTGTTGACTACTAGACCAACATTCACAATGCCTGCAAAACAACACAACATTTTTGTTGATTAAAAAAAAAAAAAAAAAAACATTTCTTTCTAAGAGATGGATGCAATGTTGGGAATTCCTCACAGGGGCCCCAAATTTCATGGAGTAACACAAACTCTGTAGTCACGGTCTTTATGTGGACTGTATAGAAAAAAAACCTGTGTATCATAAAAACATTTTCCTGACAGACTCCATGGCAGCATACGTATCGGGTTTGGCCCCGCCTCCAAACCTACCCATAGGACCTCACTCCCATAAATCTTTGCTCCTGTTCAGCACACGTGTTCTTTTTTTGTCCTCCAAAGGATTACCTGATATCCTACCTGAAGATGGATTCCGGGTGATGGATGGCTCTACCTGTCGGGTATGGAGCTCTCCAATAAGCCCCAGCTGCTGCGGGGTATGGAGGAGGGGCGAAGATGTAGCAGCCTTGGCCAAAAAGCCCAGCTGCTGCGGGTGGCCGGTACCCTTGAAAGAGATAAGTCCGGTGTGCATCCATCCCTGGTGGTCTGCGGTTCGTGAGTACACTCCATGGCAGCTATGTTATATGCTTATATTTGCCTTTGTTTATATGTTTTTTCTCTTACCTGGTCTTTCCTGCCTTCCCTGGTGGCTAGTGGTCCGGGGCCGGTCAGCGGTTCACTTCCTGACCGGCCGCCGGTGCGGTGCGCTACTGCGCATGTGCGGCGCCTCCAGAACGAGGCTTGGTTCTCGCGCGTGCGCAGTAAGAGCGCGGCGCATGCGCAGTGAGTTGGCGTCGGCGGCGAGCGCTGATGACGTCACCAGGCGCCATATTTAAACCCCAGAACTGTCAGCAGTGTTGTGTTTATACACACTGCTGATACTGGGTGTTCCATACTCCGCATCTGATCGGTGTTTGGACGCCTGCTGTTCGTTGCCGCTCTGCCTGCTAACCTCTGGTTCTTGGTGAGTACTGGCCCCAGTTTGGGAGCCTTCCCCCCCCTCCTCTTTTGCTGGTTTTCTGACATTGCTGTCCGGCTCATTCTTGTAGGTCAGCATCAGAATGGAAGCTACTTTGCCCTCCGGTGGTCAGCCCGCCCCTAACAGGTATTTGGGGCTTCTTAGTGGGGCTGTGGGTTATAGGGGGTGGGGGTAGGAACTCAAGTGTTCCTAGCTTCCTGTCTGTTTTTTTCTGTTTTTTCTCTTGTTCACAGCCCTCCTCGTTCAGAGACTAGGCACTCTTCTCAAAGAAGTGAAAGACGCTCAAGCTCTCGCCACCGGCACTCTACAGGAAAGTCCCGTTCGGGCTCACATCATCAAAAATCATCTACTTCAGCCAGCCACGCACGGAGACCTGACAAAGCAGGTTGCAGAGGCTGTGGCGCTAGTGTCCCGGAGAGGAAGCTTTTCTGTGATAGATGTTTCTCCCAGGCTGCGGGAGAAAGGGATACTTCCGATCAGCGCATTGAGGCTTTGGTCAAGAGAGTGGTTAAGGACTCTTTGGCAGAGTTGGGTGTCAGTCGTTCTCAAGACACTGCAACGGCTTCCCCAAGCCCCTCCCCTGTAGCACTACAGGTACAGGAAGATTTCGAGTCAGCCCACACAAGCCATCAGTCGATGCTCTTGTCAGGTAGCGACTCTGAAGATGAGGATCCCTGCTTGGGTTTTGAATATACCTTGGTGCCTTCCCTGGTTAAAGCGGTCAGAGAGACCTTAAATTGGGAGGAGTCAGCTGTTCCCCCTCCCAAGCAGAAGAAGTACTTTAAACAGCTCAATAAGGAGCGTGTTAATTTTCCCTTCCTGGGAGAGTTGGGTGAAATCATCTTGGAGGAGTGGAAAAAGGTGGAACGTAAGAATTCCTTAGTATCCAAGATGGCTAAACTTTACCCCTTCAAAGAGGATGATGTGAAACATCTTGAGTCCCCTCCCCTAGTTGACGCAGCAGTCATGAGACTGGTCAAGCACGTGACCCTTCCCTTAGAGGATACGGTCTCATTTAAAGACCCGTTGGACCGAAGGATGGACTCTGATTTGAAGAGAATCTACCTTACAGCAGGTATGGCCTGTAAGCCAGTCCTGGCTTTGGCTGCTCTATCCAAGGCCATGGAGTCTTGGGCTGATGTGGTAGACGAATCGGTCAGATCTGTTTCGGAGGAGGTGGCCAGAAGCGCTCCAATCCAGGAGCTTAGGCTGGGCGCGTCGTTCCTTGGGGAGGCTTCCATAGACTTGATCCGTCTATTGGCAAGAGTTATGCTGTCCTCGGTCACAGCTAAGAGAGCTCTTTGGCTCCGCCCTTGGGTGGCGGATCCGGCATCAAAGCAAGTTTGGTGCCGTATTCCCTTTGAGGGGTCCTCCCTTTTCGGGAATAAACTGGACGAGGCCATAGCCCGGGCTACAGGCGGTAAGTCTGGGTTTCTTCCCCAGGATCGGCGCCAGTTCAACGTCAAGAAAGGACAGCCTACCAGAAAATTTGTGCCTGACCGGGCCAGGGAAGCTCGTTCTTATAGACCTGGTCGGGAGTTCAACCGGAACTGGAGATCCAGACAGTCTTCCAGGAAGACGACAAAGAATGTCTCCTCTGGGGACCGCGAGCCCACTAAGTCCTTTTGAAGGTGGGCCCGCTCAGACATGTCGGGTGGGTGCACGTCTACGCTCCTTCCGACATGTCTGGGCGGCTTCGATTCGGGACCCCTGGGCCGTCAGGACGGTGTCTTCAGGCCACAAGTGGGTCTTCAAGGAGAGGCCAGGCTCAAGGTTCCTGCCTACTGCCATACCATGTCTAGAAGAAAGGCGTCAGATTTTGTTTTCTTACGTCGAAGCTCTCATTGCTCAAGGGGCTGTCATCTCCGTTCCAGAGTCAGAGCGAGGCCAAGGAATATATTCTCCGCTCTTTCTGGTCCAAAAGAAGAACGGATCATGGAGACCAGTAATAGATTTGACCTTCTTGAACAAATTCATAAAAAAAGAAAGGTTCAAAATGGAGACCCTGTTGTCCATACAGCAGTCAGTCCAGCCGGCAGATTGGATGGTGTCCATCGACTTGAAAGACGCCTACTTTCATGTCCCTGTGGACGAAGATTTTCAAAGGTTTCTCCGGTTCGAAGTGGGAGGATTACATCTTCAGTTTATCTGTCTCCCATTCGGGCTCTCAACATCTCCACGGACCTTTTCAAAAATCTTATTGGCCGTGGTAGCCCTACTGAGATTGAAAGGTATCCGTCTTCACCACTATTTGGACGATCTACTCCTGTTGTCCCAAGACAGAGACCAACTATTAGTTCATCTGGAGCAGGTCGTGTCCACTCTCCAGAAGTTTGGTTGGTTACTCAACAAGGAGAAGAGTCACCTGATTCCAACTCAGTCCCTGATCTACTTGGGCGCTCTGTTCGACACAGAGAAGGCGACTATCTCTCTTCCAGAGGAAAAGATAGGGACTCTCCGAGACAGGATTCGCTTTGCCCTCTCATCCTCTCATCTTCAGGCACGTCAATGTCTGAAGGTGATCGGGACTATGGTCGCAGTAGTCCCCATGGTGAAGTGGGCCCTGTGGAGGATGAGACCCTTTCAGAAGGGATTCCTTCAGCAATGGGATACGTGGCATCTGGATCAACGCATCTTCCTAACCCCTTCAATGAGAGCGAGTCTTCCTTGGTGGCTATGCAGAGACCACCTGCTGAACTGCCACTCTCTGAAACCAGCTCCGTGGGTAGTGGTTACCTCGGACGCCAGCAACATAGGCTGGGGTGCCCACTGTCTGTCGGAGGTGGCACAGGGCAGGTGGGAGTTTTCCACTCGAGGAATAGTATCCAACATACTAGAACTCCGAGCAGCATTCCAAGCTCTTCGAGCATTTGCTCACCTGACAAAAGACCAACCTGTCATGCTGCGCCTGGACAACACCTCAGCAGTGGCATACATCAGGAAACAAGGGGGTACACGCAGCTGGTCCCTATTGAGGGAAGTGGAGCCGATTATGTCCTGGGCACAGAAAAATCTCTCGAATCTTTCAGCGGTTTATGTTCCAGGAGTCCAGAATGTCAAAGCAGACTTCTTGTCCAGAGTGGATCTGGACAACAACGAGTGGTCCCTTCACAAGGAAACGTTCGACTGGATCCTAACATTGGGGTTTTCTCCAGAGGTAGATCTCTTCGCCTCCCCCTGCAATCACAAACTGCCGAAGTACTACTCAAGATTCAGAGATCCACAAGCATCAGGGATAGATGCACTCTCGGATCAGTGGAGATTCCACAGGGCATACGCCTTCCCACCAATTCCGATTGTGTTGCAGTTCCTTCGGAGACTCAGGTCGGAGCCAGTGGAGGTAGTGGCGGTGATTCCCTTCTGGCCGAACAGGCCATGGTTTCCCCTTCTGACGCTACTCAGTGTCCAAGATCCAATCCCGCTACCCTTCAGACCGGACCTGTTGTCCCAGGGGTCTGTACTCCATCCATGCCCAGACCGTTTACATCTCAAGGTCTGGATGTTGAGAGGAGGAGGTTACAGGCTTTAGGCTGTCCAGAAACGGCAATCTCGACACTACTTAGTGCTAGAAGAAGCTCAACGAACAGGGTGTATCAGAGAATCTGGGAAAAATTTTCTGCACAACTGAATACAAGGCCTGATCCTCAATCTTCAATTAAGATCCAGGATGTATTGAGCTTTCTCCAATCAGGACTGGATTTGCCTCTATCAGTGAGTTCGCTCAGAGTCCAGGTCTCGGCTATTTCTGCTTTTACAGGGATCTCCTGGGCCACTCATGCCCTAATTCGTCAGTTCTTCCAAGGGGCAGTGAGAATCAGACCTCAGAGAAAACCCAGGTTTCCCAAGTGGGATCTGCCACTAGTTCTGGATTTCCTGGCGAGTCAAATTCAAGACATGTTTGATTCTTTGACCATAAGAGAGCTTACACTGATAACAGTGTTTCTGGTGGCTATAACCTCAGCAAAAAGAGTGTCGGAAATTGGGTCCTTTGGGACACAAGAGCCTTTCTTAACCTTTTTTCCTGACAGAGTGGTGCTCATCCCCATGCTGGATGCGAGACCAAAAAGGACCTCTGTCTTCCATGAAAACATAGAAACAGTATTACCAACCTTTAGACAGGAAGAGGAAGAATCTTCGGTTCATCCGCTGGATGTTGGAGAGTGTATTAAGAGATATTTAAATGCCACTTCCTCTTTCAGAAAATCAGAACATCTTTTCGTTACCTTTTATGGAAAAAACAAAGGTTCAAGAGCCTCGACGAGATCCATTTCCTCTTGGATCATCCAGACCATCCAGTGGGCTTATAGGGCTAAGGGCTTGACCCCTCCAGCAGTAGTTACAGCTCATTCGACGCGGAGCATCTCTACCTCCTGGGCAGTATCCAGACATGTGGCTCCTGAAGTCATTTGCAGAGCAGCATCGTGGTCCTCTATTAACACTTTCTTATCCCATTACTGTGTTGAGCCAGCGGCTCTTTCTTCTGTGAATTTTGGTTTGCAAGTCCTGTCTGTTTGACAAAATGCATTAAAACTTTTCTGTTCAGCACCTGCCCACCCTGTGTGTACGGCGAGTTATTTCCCGATACGTATGCTGCCATGGAGTCTGTCAGGAAAACGGAAAATTTGTATCAAATACTTACCGTAATTT
The DNA here is from genome assembly GCF_965119305.1 of Pelophylax lessonae. NCBI lineage: Eukaryota > Metazoa > Chordata > Amphibia > Anura > Ranidae > Pelophylax > Pelophylax lessonae. The sequence goes on from NC_138776.1 coordinate 272,863,259, forward strand.
TCCTTTCCTGATGGACTCCATGGCAGCAGGAGTTCCCTCCCGGATTTCTGTGGAGGATAGTTACAGAACACGTGTGCTGAACAGGAGCAAAGATTTATGGGAGTGAGGTCCTATGGGTAGGTTTGGAGGCGGGGCCAAACCCGATACGTATGCTGCCATGGAGTCCATCAGGAAAGGAAAATTACGGTAAGTATTTGATACAAATTTTCCGTTTTTATTTTGTTCCATTAAAAATATCACAAACATGTTAAAAAGTTTCTGTGTTTAGAAGTTCACAACAGGTATAGATTCTATCACAGTTTACATGTAAACTCAACGCGTTTCGGAAAGTGAGAGAATCTATACATTGGAACCCACGATTGATCTTTGCAGAAGGATAACAAACAATGCAATTTACTGTAATTCACATCAACTAAATGTCTCCCATGGAGGTGCATCTCAATCCACCAAGCTGGAAGCCACTGTCTCTCAGGTATGGACACTAATATAGGGCCAAAGATCAACACATGATCTAGAAAGCACAATCTTCAAAGTGTTGGCCCCGGTGCTGGCATTGTTTGAGTCAGCGGGGGATCGCAGGACTTGGGTACCTTGACGATCTTCTGCGAGCGGAGTCTCCGACTGCTCTGATAGACAAATGGAGATTGCTCTGCAAACTCTGGGGGAGTTCAGTTAGATTATGAACCTTCAGGAGTCTGGTTTGGTTCTCCACCAAAACTGGACTATTTGGGTCTGACTCTGGACTTGGACTCAGCCAGCGTGTTTCTTCCTCTGGAAAAAGTCCAGACATTGCAGGAGGTGGCTTCATTCTCTGGCACTTTTGACAAGGAAAATCCTTCTCCCCCTGTACTGGACAGTTGTCACCACAGATGCCAGCCTGCCTGGGTGGGGACGCATCCTCGGCACAGATATGCTCAGGGGGTCTGGACTCTGGCAGAGTCTAGACTGCCGATTTAATGTTCTGGAAATCCGAGCGATCAGCCCTTGTCTGACTCATTGGACAATTTGTCTTCAGGGATGTCTGGTACAAATTCATTTGGACAATGCCACAGCCGTGATCTTTGTCAATCACCAAGGGGGCACAAGTAGTGTCCCGGTGGCTCGGTAAGTAGCCGGCATTCTAAGTTGGGCTTACCAATTGGTTCCAGCCCTCTCAAATTTCTGCCATGACTCCTGTGCAGGATCAAAGCAGAAGGGATTCCGTCCAGACTGACCTCACCGGTCTTAGTACTTCGATCGGGTTTGGCTGGTCGCCGATGCACCTGGAGGACTTCCTCTTAGGGAGGATCTGCTGTCCCAAAGACCAATCTTCCATCCTGCTTTACAGTCGTTGGCTTTTGAACGCCAGGTGCTGAAGGATGGAGGTTTGTCGGAGTCTGTGATTCCTACGCTGTTGAAAGCTAGGAAATCTACTTGTAGGAAGATCTACCATCGTACGTGGAAGATGTACATTGCATGGTGTGAGTCTCCTCGCTCCTTGTCGGTGGATTGGATCCTAACCTTCCTTCCACGGGGGGTTGCAAAGAAATTGGCCTTGAGTACCAACAAGGGCCAGGTATTGGCTTTGGCGGTCTTTTTCCAACGACCTTTGGCCTCACACTCCCTGGTGCGTACCTTTCTTCAGAGTGTCCAACATTTGGTTCCTTCAGTGCCGCCCTGGGATCCTAATGTGATGCTTTCAGGGCTACAGAAGCCTCCCTTTAAAAATATTCGGGAGGTTTCCCTGCTTGCGCTGCCCCAGAAGGTGGCCTTTTTTGGTGGCTATTACCTCTGTGCGTAGGGTTTTGGAACTAGCGGCGTTATCCTGTTGTTCACCTTATTGGTGATCCATAAGGCTAAAGTCGTGCTTCGCCCCTGTCTGTCATTCCTTCCTTAGGTGGTCTCTGACTGTCATTTGAATGAAGACATTGTGTTGCCTTCCCTGTGTCCCAGGCCAAAACATCCGAAGGAAATTGCCTTGCATGCCTTGGATGTGGTCCGGGCAATTAGGGTGTACCTGGCAGCTCCGGAGTCTTTTAGAAAGTCAGACTCTCTTTGTGCTCACGGACGAACCTCACAAAGGGTTGTCCACTTCTTCTGCGACCATTTCCAGATGGATCAGACAGATGTTGGTTCAGGCCTATTGCATCAGGCGTCCGGTTCCTCCTTTCCCTGTCAAGGAGCATTCTACTAGGGCGCTTAGTGTCTCCTGAGCTTCCATCAGCAAGCGTCAGTGATGCAGGTTTGCAAGGCTGCCACCTGGTCGTCGGTGCACTTTTACAAAATGTTTACAAAAGGTGGATGTGTTGTCATCTGTGGATGCTTCTTTTGGCCGTAATGTTTTGCAGGCTGCTGCTTAGAGGACCTGGTCCTCTTTGAGGGTGTATTGTATTTTTCCGGTGACCTCCAGTTGTTTATGGTTGAGCTTCGGTTAGCCTTGGGAATTTTATTCTGCTGTATCCCACCCCTCATGTTCAACACTGCTTTGGGACATCCCAATGGTTAAGAAGAATCAGGAGCTGTGTCTGTCAATGAGTGAAAGAGAAAATGGGATTTTTGACTTACCGTAAAATCCCTTTCTCTGATGTTCTTTGACGGACACAGCACCCAGTCCTCTGTGGAGTTGGCTTTCTTCTTACACTGCTTGTAGCAAAACTGAGTGCCTATAGCAGAGAGAGGGAGTATACCCCCTGGGACTGCCCATAGGCGTAGTCAAGCTTTTTCCTGCCTAGTGTCCTACTCCTGTAGGGGGCAGTAGATCCCAATGGTTAAGAAGAATCAGGAGCTGTGTTTGCGTCAATGGACATCAGAGAAATGGATTTTACGGTAAGTCAAAAATCCAATTTTTCCCACCATTCTCTGTAAACCCGAGAGATGGTTGTGCGTGAAAATCCCATGTCACATTCAAAGTTACATCAATCCCCTTCCTTCCCCATTCTGATGCTCACTTTGAACTTCAGCAAGTCATCTTCACTACGTCTAGATGCTGAAACAAATCGAGTTGCTGCTTTTAGGCATCTAGACGTAATGAAGATAACTTGCTGAAGTTCAAACTGAGCATCGGAATGGGGAAGAAAGGGGATTGATGTAACTTTAGTTACATAGTAGGTGAGGTTGAATAAAGACAATAGTCCATCCAGTTCCCCCTGTGTAGGTGTGTGTGGGCGGAGTTCCCCCTGTGTAGGTGTGTGTGGACGGAGTTCCCCCTGTGTAGGTGTGTGTGGCTGTAATCATCTCTCATACCCCTGAATGTTCTGATCCTTGAGATGTCTAAGAGTCTTTTGAAAGCCACCATACTTCCCGCAGAAACCACCTCTTGTGGTAGAGAATTCCACAATCTTGTAGCCCTAACAGTAAAGAACCCCCCACGTTGCCTGAGGTTAAAACGCTTCTCCTCTAATCGCATTGTATGCCCTCGAGTCCTCATGCAATCCTTCCGACTGAATAGCTTTTTTTCTATGCTGAGATCACCATTGAGATATTTATAAATTGCTATCATGTCCCCTCTCAGGCGTCTCTTCTCCAGGGAGAATAAATGAAACGATTGCAGACGCTCTTCATAGTTAAGGTCCTCCAATCCCCTAATCAGTTTAGTTGCCCTTCTCTGGTCTCTCTCCAGCTCCAACACATCCCTCCTGAGGACTGGCGACCAGAACTGGACAGAATACTCCAGATGTGGTCGGACCTTTGAACGTGACATGGGATTTTCACGCACAACCATCTCTCCGATTTACAGAGAATGGTGGGAAAAAATTGAATTTTTGACTGCAAAGATCAAATGCATCTTCCTGCAAAGATCCACAGTGGGTTCTAATGTATAGATTCTCTTGCATGTTCTCCTGAAGATGGTTTTCCGAAACGCGTCGAGTCTACATGTGGAACGTGTTGGAGTCTGTACTTGTGGAGAACCTCTAAGCTAAAAATATTTTAACTCGTTTTGTAATATTCTTTAATGGAATGAAATAAAATAGTTTTTATCATACTCAGGTTTTGAATATAGTCCAGATAAAGTCTATGACTATTCATGGACTAGTCATGGACTTTATGACTAGTCATGGACTATTTACAAGGCTCTTGATTCTAATTATATATGGCCCCCATATTTCATCTGCAGATTATAATGGAGAAGATAATCGAATCAAAACAAAATCTCGGGGACTGAATTCTTATTTGTGCTCGGAGTGCGGTCAAAGTTTTAGACGGAGAGATCACCTGGAAAGTCACGTGAGACTTCACACCGGTGAGACTTTTCCCTGTGAAGAGTGCGGGAAATGTTTTGTGCAGAAGTTTAAACTCAGAGCACACCTGAGAACCCACACCGGGGAGAAGCTGCATACTTGTACAGAGTGCGGGAAAAGGTTTTCACGGAAATACAGACTCATGAGACACCTGAGAACCCACACAGAGGATGTCCTGTGTATCTGTCCAGACTGCGGCCTGAGCTTCAATCAGAAAAGCGATTTTTGGATCCATCAGAGAGTTCACATAGTCAAGAGTTCCTTGTCCTGTTCGGAGTGCGGGATCTTTTTTAATACTCAAACTGAACTTGCCATACACCAGAGAGCTCACGCCGGTAAGGAGATCTTTTCATGCTCGGAGTGCGGGTTATTGTGTGTCAGTAAATCCCGTCTGGTTATCCACCAGAGAAGCCACACCGGGGAGAAGCCCTTCTCCTGCTCCCAATGCCAGAAAGGATTCACAGTAAAGTCAGAACTTGTCATACACCAGAGAATTCACACCGGTGAGATGCCGTTTTCATGCCCAGAGTGCGGGAAAGGTTTCACACGACAAGGGAACTTAACTAGTCACATGAAAGTCCACACTGGGGAGAAGATGTTCTCCTGTCCGGAGTGCGGGAAATCTTTTAGCCGGAGAAATGAACTTGTTATGCACCTGAGCGTTCACACGGGGGATTATCGTTTTTCATGTTCAGTGTGTGGGAAAGGTTTCTCTCATAAAGAAAAATTCACTAGACACCAGAGAACCCACACGGGGGGGCGACCTTAAACTGTTCAGAGTGCGGGAAAAGTTACCTAGAAAATTAAAATCTTATAGAACACCTAAGAAGCCATACAGACAGATGACGATGCCAGGATGTGATGCCGAGTGATCCTTGGACACTACATTGGGGATGCACCAGGACACTACATTGGGGATGCACCAGGACACTTCATTGGGGATACACCAGGACACTTCAATTTAGGGATGCACCAGGACACTACATTGGGGATCCACCAGGACACTACATTGGGGATGCACCAGGACCCTACATTGGGGATACACCAGGACACTACATTGAGGATCCACCAGGACACTACATTGGGGATACACCATGACCCTACATTGGGGATGCACCAGGACACTACATTGGGGATGCACCAGGACACTACATCGGGGATGCACCAGGACACTACATTGGGGATGCACCAGGACACTACATTGGGGATGCACCAAGACACTACATCGGGGATGCACCAGGACACTACGTTGGGGATGCACCAGGACACTACATTGGGGATACACCAGGACACTACATCGGGGATGCACCAGAACACTACATTGGGGATCCTGCTCCAGTAACCTGAGCATCTCCTCTGCTCCTTTATCATGTCTCCTAGCAAGCTGAAACCCACCCAAACTCTGGTGGCTTCTTTCCACGCTTACCCAGTGGTGGCCTTCTTGGAAAAACTAACTGAATGCTGGAGAATGTCTCTGTAGACGGCTACAGGGGAAGGCGGACCATCTGGTGCTGATGTTCTAACATCCATCACTACCTACAAAGAAACACTAATGGAGAAGGTAAACTCTCTCTCCTCTGATATCCGCTTTATTAGAAAGGACCTGGAGAAAATCAGGATGCGTTTCACTTAGGCGGAAAGCCGCATCTCTCAGGTGGAAGGTATAGTTAGAAATGGTTCTACTGAACCTCAAGTAAAAGCTCCGCAAGATAAATGGGTTGACGCTGAACATAGGCTCCGCTGCAATAATCTTTGAGTGCTGACCATACCGAAAAACGGACCTGCTGAATTCACTGAGACCTTCCTAAGTAGCCTACTGGGCACTGACAGATCTTCAACTGCATTCCCTCTGCACCTCCGATCCTGGGACTCCTGAGGCCCTTCCCTGATATGATTACCAAACTGTATATACCAGGACAAGACCCTCTCCACTGCTCAGAACCCACCCAGGTCTTGTTTTTTTTTTTTTTCTGAATCTCCATTAAGGGCAGGTGTGCCTGGAGGAAGCCCAGCAAGAGCACAAGGGCACATCTGCCCTAATCTATCCGCTGCTATATGTGCTCCTTCTTAGGAGACAATGTCTAAATGAAGTGGCTTGAGTAGCCATCAACGACTATGGATCCAGACCCTTTAAGTTGAATTCCAGGAATTCATCTACTTTGTAAAAACTTCCGTTATGCCATGTGTTAAGACTAACAAGGTGCTCGTCGCCTCATAAACCTCTCTCTATTATTCAAATCTGAGAGGTTTATTGTTCTCCAGGAAAATAACTTCTGGAGCTCCCAAGATGCTCACGATGGTCTCAATTCCTTCAAGAGCAGAGTTACTGAATTTGCCATGCCCGCCCCTCCCCTTCTTATGCCCATTCACAGAAGCCTTTGTATTATGTGAACTCATTCACAAAATTCAAAGGCTGCTGTGAATGGGCAGCGGAATGAAAACCAAGCTGCTCTGTGTGCTTCTCTCCTCTCACAGCCGGAGTGTAGGCTCCGTGGGTACAATAAACTTGTCTAATATAGGTAATAGAGTTAAGTCCTGGAGGTGACATGCACCTACTGGGTGTGCCTGCACTTTTTGCAAAGACGCTGAATTCCTTAAATTCAGTTTTAATACTCACAGATCCATAACGAGGCCTAAACCAGATTCCCTGTCTTCGATTCACCCTCCCAGAGAACACAAAACTGGGGAGATGCTCCGATGTCTTCAACATTTATAATATGGACCACTATGTTGTGTTTTTCATTGTTTTCCCTTTTGTTGTAGATTGTAATTTATCACAGGTGACCTCCCCTGCGTGGGCTGTGTCAGTTGGAGTATGTAGTAACCCTATTTCTCCTAAATTCTCAATAAAAAATAAAGATTTTTAAAAATAGAAGAAGAAAAATGCTCTGAGACTGAAGGGGAATACAGGGGAGAAAAAGATCCAGACACTCAAGGGGTTAACTGAAATGTGATCTGGATTGGTAAGGTATAGAACAAGGCCGTCAAGGACTGCACTCCCTATCATCTCCACAAGGTGGCGATCTCATTTATATTTAGAGAAGCACACAGGAAGTCTCTATGATGCCTACAGACAGGAAGTGATGTCAGGTATAAATAAGAATTTCCGGGTGAGAGTTGAGCCGGGAGGAAGTAGAGAGGAGAGACGTTGCTGGAACAGACAAGGAGGTAATAGAATATTATAGAAGTAGTAATATGAGAATATAATACATCACAATACAATCATAGAAACTAATATACAAATCCGATATCTACCTCCATACACACACGTATTGATATTTATTACATAATAAATCAGATCTTATTTTGGAGCCCATCAAGACATACCCTATGTACTACGTCTGGGTTTATCATTGTTATATGAATCTACCGCCACCGAGTGCCAATTTACTGAGCATCAGGAACGTGGAAACGATATAAAGAAGACAGAATCTGGCCTACGGCGAGTTTGTCGGAACATGGAAGAAGTCACCGTGCGACATCACTACGTATGGCAGAACACATAACACAGGTCGTATATCACCGCATCACGTAGGACACATCAAATATCTGTCAAACATACTGTTAAAGCTGTACTTCTGGGTTCCCGGACATCCGGTCAGTCTTTGAGCTTGTATATCTCTGGGGATGCTGTTTTGGGTAGGATGGGGTAGCTGAGACTAGTTTGGGTTGAGATTAGTTAAGGTTGGAGGTGGTCAGGAATCCATAGGAGTTCCCCAAGGCTTTGTCCTCTACACCTCCTCCAGGGGTCAGTCAATTGGCCATGGCTTCCAATACCATCCCTAAGCTGAGGACACCTATCTCATCTCTATACTCTTCACTTCACACCCTTCATAGTCCTCAACCGTCACTAATTTACTATCTGAGATATCAGTCTGGATTTCTCACCACTTCCTCACACTCCGTCTTTCCATAATGGAGCTCGTAATATTTCTTATCAACGCAAGATAGGAATACAAAGGGTTCCTTGTAGTCCCCTGGTATTAGTATTAAAATGATTTTCAATGTGTTCCAATAAATGTTTAATTTTTATCATTTGGAATTCGGCTGTTAGTAATAATTCTTTCTCCTGATGGAGACAATGTAACAAGGGAGTAGAAAAGTTCCAGGTTTGAGGACTTCATAGGGATAACACAACCATTGTTTTACTGTGTTTTAGTCAGAATACGGACCCCACTCAGCACTCCAGGGGGTTTCTGTGCATTCTGAATCGTACCGATTCTTAGATTCTAAAGTCATATAAAATTTTCAGTTTATGACCCATCTACGAAGAGGAGTGTACAGATCACATGACCACTTCACTGATTATGGAGGAGGACCAGAGTCACAGCATGGAGAAGATACTAAACCTCACCATGGAGATCATTTACCTGCTGACTGGAGAGGTGAGGAGGATTCTGGGAGGTCACATGACATCACTCTTATCTCTATTAATAAAACACAGACCTGACCGGAGAGGTGAGGAGGATTCTGGGAGGTCACATGACATCACTCTTATCTATATTAATAAAACACAGACCTGACCGGAGAGCTGAGGGGGATTCTGGGAGGTCACATGACATCACTCTTATCTCTATTAATAAAACACAGACCTGACCGGAGAGGTGAGGAGGATTCTGGGAGGTCACATGACATCACTCTTATCTCTATTAATAATACACAGACCTGACCGGAGAGGTGAGGAGGATTCTGGGAGGTCACATGACATCACTCTTATCTCTATTAATAAAACACAGACCTGACCGGAGAGGTGAGGAGGATTCTGGGAGGTCACATGACATCACTCTTATCTCTATTAATAATACACAGACCTGACTGAAGAGGTGAGGAGGATTCTGGGATTCTAACATGATATTTCTATTGGTTCTCCAATACAGAGATTTCCTCTTCTGAAGTCAGGTGATCATATGACCATCACAGTGCCTCCATGTGACTCCCTAAAACCTGAGAGACCCAACATGCAGAAGATTCTAGAAGTCACCAAGAAGATGATGGAGCTGCTGACAGGAGAGGTGAGCGGTGCTGGGAATTCTGGGACATTATCCAGTAACAGACAAGGGATGTGTCTGGATGGTGACTGTATCATTGTGTGTGTCAGGTTCCTATAAGGTGTCAGGATGTCACTGTCTATTTCTCCATGGAGGAGTGGGAGTATTTAGAAGGACACAAGGATCTCTACAAGGACGTCATGATGGAGAATCAGCCGCCCCTCACATCACCGGGTAAGAGGAGACTTTATTGTAAAGGAGAGAGCAGTACGGAGGATCCACCTAGATCCCCCATCATCTGATAAACACATAGAAACAATGTATTCAGTCAGTGTGTGTGTTTCCTACAGATGGATCCAGTAATGGGAACCCACCAGAGAGATGTCCCCGTCCTCTGTATTCCCGGGATTCCACACAGGAAGGTCACACCATCCCTCACCATCATCAGGTAGATGAGGAACAATCACTGATAGTATCATTAGGATCTGTACATTATCTGCATTGTTAAACTCAATGTTATTTGTTTTATATATTCAGAGTGTAAATATCGGGGATGATAATATTGATGTTAAAGAAGAATATAAAGAGGAGGATGAGGTGTATGGGGTGATGGAGTTTTCCAAAGGACACAAGAATATGATGGAGCCACCTAATACCAGGGACCCACCAGAGAGATGTCCCCGTCCTCTGTATTCCCGGGATTCCACACAGGAAGGTCACACCATCCCCCACCATCATCAGGTAGAAGAGGAACAATCACTGATAGTTATGAGTTATACACAAGCTTGTTTGTTACATTGAATGTCTTATTGTATGTTTAGAGTGGGAACCTCGAGTATAATACTATTATTGTTAAAGAAGAGTATGAAGAGGAGGATGAGGAATATGGAGTGATGCAGTTTTCAGAAGGACACAAGGATCTCTACAAGGATGCCATGTTGGAGAATCAGCCGCCCCTCACATCACCGGGTAAGAAAGTAAATATATTTCACTTTCATACTTTGTCTATCTTTGTTATTTCAGGACGATGTGTCCTCTATTAGGCTGAATAATTTCTAATTGTATTTTTAGTAGTTGTAGTGTGTCAATCTGGCCCTTTGGATTGGAAGTGTTGAGGAGGAGATACTGTACACCATATGAAAGGTCCATCTCCATTCCTCAATATAACGTCATGTTCCCAACAAATGAGGAGGAGATACTGTACACCATATGAAAGGTCCATCTCCATTCCTCAATATAACGTCATGTTCCCAACAAATTAGGAGGACGTACTGTATACACCATATGAAAGGTCCATCTCCATTCCTCAATATAACGTCATGTCCCCAACAAATGAGGAGGAGATACTGTACACCATATGAAAGGTCCATCTCCATTCCTCAATATAACGTCATGTTCCCAACAAATGAGGAGGAGATACTGTACACCATATGAAAGGTCCATCTCCATTCCTCAATATAACGTCATGTTCCCAACAAATTAGGAGGACGTACTGTATACACCATATGAAAGGTCCATCTCCATTCCTCCAATATAACGTCATGTCCCCAACAAATGAGGAGGAGATACTGTACACCATATGAAAGGTCCTTCTCCATTCCTCAATATAACGTCATGTTCCCAACAAATGAGGAGGAGATACTGTACACCATATGAAAGGTCCATCTCCATTCCTCAATATAACGTCATGTTCCCAACAAATGAGGAGGAGATACTGTACACCATATGAAAGGTCCATCTCCATTCCTCAATATAACGTCATGTTCCCTACAAATGAGGAGGAGATACTGTACACCATATGAAAGGTCCATCTCCATTCCTCAATATAACGTCATGTTCCCAACAAATGAGGAGGAGATACTGTACACCATATGAAAGGTCCATCTCCATTCCTCAATATAACGTCATGTTCCCTACAAATGAGGAGGAGATACTGTACACCATATGAAAGGTCCATCTCCATTCCTCAATATAACGTCATGTTCCCAACAAATGAGGAGGAGATACTGTATACCATATGAAAGGTCCTTCTCCATTCCTCAGATTTATTTTACTCCATTCACTACTAGACTAACATACAACTTGAACAATGAAAATTCTTTTGATGGTGATAACACTTCTCTTTCTAACAGATGGATGTGACGTTGGGAGATCCTCAGAAGGACTCCATATTTTATCTACAGATCATGAAGAAGAAGATAAAGGAGTCACAGCACATTCTCCAGAAGAAAGACGTTATTTCTGCTCGGAGTGCGGTCAAAGGTTTGCGCAGAAAGAGCATCTGCAAAGACACGTGAGAGCTCACACGGCTGAGACCTTTCCATGTGAAGAGTGCGGGAAATGCTTTCTGCAGAAAGAAAGGCTTATGTCACACCTGAAAACCCACACATGGGAAAGGCTGCACACATGTAAAGAGTGCGGGAAAGGTTTCATACAGAAAGGGGCACTCACCAAACACCTGAGAACCCACACAGGAGAGAAGCCGTATTCCTGTTCAGACTGCGGCAAACGCTTCATCCAGAGAGGCAATCTTACTGTACACCAGAGAATTCACACCGGTGAGAAGCCGTTCTCATGTTCCCAATGCCTGAAATCATTCATTATAAAGTCAGATCTTATCATTCACCAGAGAAGTCACACCGGCGAGAAGCCGTTCTCATGCCCAGAGTGCGAAAAATGTTTCTCACTAAAAAAGCGATTAAATAGCCACATGAGAACGCACACCGGCGAAAAGCCGTTCCCCTGTCCAGAGTGCGGGAAATCTTTCAGTCAGAAAAATGAACTTGCAATACACCTGAGCAGTCACACAGGTCAATATCCTTTTTCATGTTCAGAGTGCGGGAAAGGTTTCACTGAGAAAGGAAAACTTCGCATACACCAGAGAATCCACACGGGGGAGCGGCCTTTTTCGTGTTCAGAGTGCGGGAAAAGTTTCACGCAGAAGGGAAAACTTCATAGACACCAGAGAATTCACACGGGTGAGCGGCCTTACATCTGTTCAGAGTGCGGAAAAAGCTACCTACAGAATACGCATCTTCTTGAACACCTCAGAACCCACACAGGGGAACGACCGTTTCCTTGTTCAGAATGCGGGAAATGTTTCATACGAAAAAATGAACTTGTTATACACTGGAGCAGTCACACTAGGGAGCGTCCATTTTCATGTCCAGAGTGCGGGAAGTGTTACAAGAGTAGAAAAAACCTCCATGCACACCGGAAAAGGCACGCAGGCAAGCATTCTCTTTCCTGACCAGAGTGCTAGAAACGCTTCTTGACAAATGAGACAATTGTTTCATACCGAAAGGAGACCTTGTGAACCTGAGAAGCCACGTATGTGAGCATACTTTTTCATGTTCCCATGTGAGTGAGCACCCTCTACCATGTTTCCACCTAAGAAGCCACCTGCGTGTGCTCCTTTTACCATGTTTCCATCTAAGAAGCCACCTGAGTGTGCTCCCTTTACCATGGTTCCATCTAAGAAGCCACCTGAGTGTGCTCCCTTTACCATGTTTCCATCTAAGAAGCCACCTGAGTGTGCTCCCTTTACCATGTTTCCAGCTAAGAAGCCACCTAAGTGAGTGCCCTCTACCATGTTTTAACCTAAGAAGCCACCCAAGGGAACTCCCTCTACCATGTTTCCATCTAAGAAGCCACCTGAGTGAACTCCCTCTACCATGTTTCCATCTAAGCAGCCACCCCAGTTAACTCCCCCTACCATGTTTCCATCTAAGAAGCCACCGAGTGACCTCCCTATACCATGTTTCCACCTAAGAAGCCACCTGAGTGACCTCCCTCTACCATGTTTCCACCTAAGAAGCCACCTGAGTGACCTCCCTCTACCATGTTTCCACCTAAGAAGCCACCTAAGTGAACTCACCCTACCATATTTCCATCTAAGAAGCCACCCCAGTGAACTCCCTCTACCATGTTCCCATCTAAGAAGCCACCCGAGTGACCTCCCTATACCATGTTTCACCTAAGAAGCCACCTGAATGAACTCGCCCTACCATGTTTCCATCTAAGCAGCCACCCCAGTGAACTCCCCCTACCATGTTTCCATCTAAGAAGCCACCCGAGTGAATCACCCTCTACCATGTTTCCATCTAAGAAGCCACCCCAGTGACCTCCCTCTACCATGTTTCCATCTAAGAAGCCACCCGAGTGAACTCCCTCTACCTTGTTTTCATCTAAGAAGCCACCCGAGTGAACTCCCTCTACCATGTTCCCATCTAAGAAGCCACCCCAGTGACCTCCCTATACCATGTTTCCATCTAAGAAGCCACCCCAGTGAACTCGCCCTACCATGTTTCCATCTAAGAAGCCACCTGAGTGACCTCCCTTTACCATGTTTCCATCTAAGAAGCCACCCCAGTGAACTCCCTCTACCATGTTTCCATCTAAGAAGCCACCTAAGTGAACCCCCTCTACCATGTTTCCATCTAAGAAGCCACCCCAGTGAACTCCCTCTACCATGTTTCCATCTAAGAAGCCACCTGAGTGAATTCCCCTACCATGTTTCCACCTAGGACTCCACTGATGTGTGCACCTTCTACCATGTTTCTGCCTAAGAAGCCACCCAAGTGAACTCCCTCTACCATGTTTCCACCTAGGGCGCCACTCATGTGCACCCTCTACCATATTTCCACCTAGGAAGTCACCAGGGTAAGCTCCCTCTACCATGTTTCCACTAATGAATCCACCAAGCATGTTTCAGCCAATAATTGTTGTGACACAAATGAATGGATCCACCCCAACAGACTCTGGGGACAAACACAACCAGATCTCCCATTTACTGGCCAGGTTCCTGCCTACCTAGGATCTTTTCCTACCACCCATGTTGATGTCTTCTCATTGCTCCTTTTTTCCGTAAAGAAGAAGAAGGAAGAGGACCCACCCTGAATGAACTAGGAATCTAGAAAAACAATATTTAAAGACGAAATAGCCTCCTCTATGCCCAGTTATTACACTGCTTATTTTATTTGTAACAATGCAGGGCCTCTTTATGGGGAGAGAACAAAAAAACAAAATACTATTTATGTATAAAGATACTTTTTTATGGCTCTCAGGCTGGTGTACTTGGTGTACTTGGTGTACTTTTATTTGCTACTTCCTGAAACACATTCCTGATGACGTGTGTTACCCCAGGGGTTAGACCCACCAACGTACTCTCCGTTCCCATTTAAACGCTGCCTCAGGGTCCTCTCCTCTCAATGGTATCTTCCTATCCTGTCCAATGGGCAGGATAAGAGCTAGAGGTGTGATTAGTCCTTTCTAGATAAAGGATGAAACATTCCATACACCATAGGAGTCATCTCTAGATAAGGATGATACATTCCATACACCGTAGGAGTCATCTCTAGATAAGGATATGTTCCATACATCGTAGAAGTCATCTCTAGATAAGGATGATACATTCCATACACCGTAGGAGTCATCTCTAGATAAGGATATGTTCCATACATCGTAGGAGTCATCTCTAGATAAGGATATGTTCCATACACCGTAGGAGTCCTCTCTAGATAAGGAGGATACATTCTATACACCGTAAGAGTTATCTGATACATTCCATACACCGTAGGAGTCATCTCTAGATAAGGATGATACGTTCCATACACCGTAGGACTCATCTCTAGATAAGGATGATACGTTCCATACACCGTAGGACTCATCTCTAGATAAGGATGATACGTTCCATACACCGTAGGACTCATCTCTAGATAAGGATGATACGTTCCATACACCGTAGGAGTCATCTCTAGATAAGGATGATATGTTCCATACACCGTAGGAGTCATCTCTAGATAAGGATGATACATTCCATACATCGTAGGAGTCATCTCTAGATAAGGATGATATGTTCCATACATCGTAGGAGTCACCTCTAGATAAGGATGATACGTTCCATACACCGTAGGAGTCATCTCTAGATAAGGATATGTTCCATACACTGTAGGAGTCATCTCTAGATAAGGATATGTTCCATACACCGTAGGAGTCATCTCTAGATAAGGATGATACATTCCATACACCGTAGGACTCATCTCTAGATAAGGATGATACATTCCATACATCGTAGGAGTCGTCTCTAGTAAGGGATGATACATTCCATACACCTTTGGAGTCATCTTTAGATAAGGATGATACATTCCATACATCATAGGAGTTATCTCTAAATAAGGATGATACATTCTATACATCGTAGGAGTCATCTCTAGATAAGGATATGTTCCATACACCGTAGGAGTCATCTCTAGATAAGGATATGTTCCTTACACCGTAGGAGTCCTCTCTAGATAAGGATATGTTCCATACACCGTAGGAGTCCTCTCTAGATAAGGATATGTTCCATACACCGTAGGAGTCATCTCTAGATAAGGATGATACATTCCATACACCGTAGGAGTCATCTCTAGATAAGGATGTTATGTTCCATACACCATAGGAGTCATCTCTAGATAAGGAGGATACATTCCATACACCGTAGGAGTCATCTCTAGATAAGAATGATACATTCCATACACCGTAGGAGTTATCTCTAGATAAGGATGATACATTCCATACACCGTAGGAGTCATCTCTAGATAAGGATGATACATTCCATACACCGTAGGAGTTATCTCTAGATAAGGATGATACATTCCATACACCGTAGGAGTCATCTCTAGATAAGGATGATACATTCCATACACCGTAGGACTCATCTCTAGATGAGGATGATACATTCCATACACCGTAGGAGTCATCTCTAGATAAGGATGATATGTTCCATACACCGTAGGAGTCATCTCTAGATAAGGATATGTTCCATACACCGTAGGAGTCATCTCTAGATAAGGATGTTATGTTCCATACACCGTAGGAGTCATCTCTAGATAAGGATGATACATTCCATACACCGTAGGAGTCATCTCTAGATAAGGATGATACATTCCATACATCGTAGGAGTCATCTCTAGTAAGGGATGATACATTCCATACACCATAGGAGTTATCTCTAGATAAGGATGATACATTGCATACATCGTAGGAGTCATCTCTAGTAAGGGATGATACATTCCATACACCATAGGAGTTATCTCTAGATAAGGATGATACATTGCATACATCGTAGGAGTCATCTCTAGTAAGGGATGATACATTCCATACACTGTTGGAGTCATCTCTAGATAAGGAGGATACATTCCATACACCGTAGGAGTCATCTCTAGATAAGGATGATACATTCCATACATCGTAGGACTCATCTCTAGATAAGGATGATATATTCCATACACCGCAGGACTCATCTCTAGATAAGGATGATACATTCCATACACAATAGGAGTTATCTCTAGTAAAGGATGATACATTCCATACACTGTAGGACTCATCTCTAGATAAGGATATGTTCCATACACTGTAGGAGTCATCTTTAGATAAGGAGGATACATTCCATACACCATAGGAGTTATCTCTAGATAAGGATGATACATTCCATACACCATAGGAGTTATCTCTAGATAAGGATGATACATTCCATACACCATAGGAGTTATCTCTAGATAAGGATGATACATTGCATACATCGTAGGAGTCATCTCTAGTAAGGGATGATACATTCCATACACTGTAGGACTCATCTCTAGATAAGGATGATATGTTCCATACACTGTAGGAGTCATCTTTAGATAAGGATGATACATTCCATACACTGTTGGAGTCATCTCTAGATAAGGAGGATACATTCCATACACCGTAGGAGTCATCTCTAGATAAGGATGATACATTCCATACATCGTAGGACTCATCTCTAGATAAGGAGGATACATTCCATACACCGCAGGACTCATCTCTAGATAAGGATGATACATTCCATACACCATAGGAGTTATCTCTAGTAAAGGATGATACATTCCATACACTGTAGGACTCATCTCTAGATAAGGATATGTTCCATACACTGTAGGAGTCATCTTTAGATAAGGAGGATACATTCCATACACCATAGGAGTTATCTCTAGATAAGGATGATACATTCCATACACCATAGGAGTTATCTCTAGATAAGGATGATACATTCCATACACCATAGGAGTTATCTCTAGATAAGGATGATACATTCTGTACACTGAATTATCTTCAGGGAGGGATGATACCGTTCAGGCCTTCCTGGCTTTCCTACTGGTCGTTTGCCCTGTAACTGCACCTTGAGACTTCCTGGCTTGCCAACAGCAACAGACATACTGTAGACTTTCACTCCATCCATCTTAGTTGTCCTAGGAAGATAGGATTGGGGGTAAAGCATTTCCCTTGCACAGTTGTATCTTCTAGTATCTTTAACCTCATCCATGGGCTGATGCAGATTTGGCAGGCCAGGCAGCCAGATATGTAACGGCTTCTTCAGCTCCTCTCAGATCAGGAATTTGTGGCTTTGACCTTTAAGCCTGGACCTTTAATGGACTAAGCAGGACTCTTCTTCAACTTCCTTCCCCAGCAGAGAAGCCTGAGAAGCATGAACTGGACCTCACTGAAGCTATGCCCTCCCCAGGTAGTAGGTGTAGGGCCCTTTGGGGTAGGGGGCTAAGGCAAATGGCCCTCCCCAAACAGGATATTGCCCAAAATCTGGAGGTAAATAAAAGAACCAGAACATTCGCTCAGTGGAAGAGTGGATTTGATAGAGGATTCCCTACCTAGGACATTACTCGTAATCTAATCAAAGTAGTTGAGATCAGAGGAACTACTGCAACCAGCGTATAACCATGTATACCATAAGTATTTAGATGTACACCAGTATGGTAATAATACAAGCTTTATATAAGATGAGATTAATAACAGTACATGCATCCAATTTACAAACAGGTCCTATCAGCAAAGGGCCCAATGGGAGTCCTGGTGTAATTCTGCACATATACCCAGATATATATAGTTATTAACAGGGATTCCTCCAGATGAATGTTGCAGCAAAATCCAGTTTCAGGAGCCCCTGGGGTGATGTGGCATATGTCCTTGTGCCAGGGACCTAAATGCAAGATCAGCGGCCACAAGGGGGATCCTCTGACTGTTGTCCAATCAGCCTGAAATGGAACTTCTCACCGACAGGAACTGTGGTGTGGCACTGGAATTTAGAGTCCACTTTACTACTCTTTAGACCCTCCCTAGTAGTTTAGATTAGTCTCTTCTGGCCTGGGTAAAAATACAACAGCAGAAAGGACACGTAGCTCAGTTCTCCCTCTCAACTCTACTTCCTGGAAACTCCCCTTTATAAAGATATAAAAGTCCTCCTATCTGGGGTCAGCAGGAGCAGAAGATGGAGATACAGTGTTAGGGAGGCTGTCAGTGACTCTAAAGGGTACCCCCAGTCTGGGTGGGGGTTGTCCTGCCTTGAGCTGGGGCTTGGGTGCTGGAAGGATTCTGCCAAACATATGGGAGGAGGTCTTTCTGGAGGCACAGGAACAAGAGAGGATGGAGTGAGTATATCAATACTGTTGAGGACTAACAAAGGGGGAAGACTGCCACATGTAGCCAGTCTCCCTTGAAGACAGAGGTTGCTGTTTAAGTCTTCAGTCCTTTCCCTGAGAGATCTCCTGAGAGTCACTTGGATGAGCTGGTGAAGAGTCAGCCCGGTGGACTGGTAAAGAGTAAGTCGGGTGGGCTGGTAAAGAGTCAATCAGGTGGGCTGGTGAAGAGTTAGTCAAGTGGACTGGTATAGAGTGAGTTGGGTGGGCTGGTGAAGAGTAAGCTGGGTGGGCTGGTGAAGAGTTTGTCAGGTGGGCTGGAGAAGACTTATTCAGTTGGCCTGGTGTAGAGAGGCAGCTAAAACACGTGGGAGGACATCTTTCTGGAGGCACAGGAACAAGAGAGGACAGAGTGAGTAGATCAATACTGTTGAGGACTAACAAAGGGAAGAGACTACCACATGTAGCCAGTCTCCCTTGAAGACAGCGGTGATGCTTAAGTCTTCAGTCCTTTCCCTGAGAGATTTCCTGAGAGTCACCTGGGTGGGCTGGTTAAGAGTCAGCCCGGTGGGCTGATAAAGAGTCAGTCGGGTGGGCTGGTAAAGAGTCAATCGGATGGGCTGGTGAAGAGTTAGTCAAGTGGACTGGTATAGAGTCAGCCAGGTGGGCAGGTGAAGTGTAAGCCGGGTGGGTTGGTGAAAAGTTAGTCAGGCAGGCTAGTGAAGAGTCAGTCCGGTTGGGCTGGTCAAGAGTTAGTTTGGTGGACTGGTGAACAGTCAGCTGGGTGGGCTGGAGAAGAGTGAACTTGGTAGGCTGGTGAAGAATTAGTCGGGTGGACTGGTGAAGAGTCAGCCGGGTAGGCTGGTGAAGAATCAGTCGGGTAGACTGGTGAAGAGTCAGCCGGGTGGGCTAGTGAAGAGTTAGTCATGCGGGCTGGTGAAGAGTCAGCTGGGTGGACTGGTGAAGAGTCAACCCGGTAGGCTAGTGAAAAGTTAGCTGGGTGGACTGGTGAAGAGTCAGCCAGGTAGGCTGGTGAAGAGTTAGCCATGCTGGCTGGTGAAGAGTCAGTCGGGTGGGCTAGGGAAGAGTCAGCCGGGTAGACTGGTGAAGAGTTAGTCATATGGGCTGGTGAAGAGTCAGTCGGGTGAACTGGCGAAGAGTCAGCCGGGTGGGCTGGTGAAGAGTCAGCCGGGTGGGCTGGTGAAGAGTCAGCCGGGTAGGCTGGTGAAGAGTTAGTCATGCAGGCTGGTGAAGAGTTAGTCATGCAGGCTGGTGAAGAGTCAGTCGGGTGGGCTGGGGAAGAGTCAGCCGGGTAGGCTGGTGAAGAGTTAGGCATGCAGGCTGGTGAAGAGTCAGTCAGATAGGCTGGTGAAGAGATAGTGGGGTGGACTGTCGAAGAGTTATTCGGGTGGGCTGTTGAAGAGTTAGTTAGGTGGACTAGTCAAGAGTCAGTCAGGTGGGCTGGTGAAGAGTTAGGTGGACTGGTGAAGAGTCAGTCAGGTGGGCTGGTAAAAACTTATTCGGGTGGACTGGTGTAGAGAGGCAGCCAGGAGAGCTGGAGAAATAGGCAGGTGCAGTCAGATGGGCTGGCATTGCCTGAAGACGTGGTGCTGGGATCAGTGGCCACAAAGGAGAAGTTACCATGCTGTTTCATTACATCTGCGCTACACTTAGGGGCTCTGAGTTCCTGCCTGTAATGGGCTGTTGCTGATCTGAGGAGCCTGTCAGATCCCTCCAGAGTGATTCAGCCGGAGCAGCAAGAGTGTGCAGGAGGAAAGTGAAGTGGAGACTGTATATAGATGTACATAGGAAGTTGTCCCTGAAGATTGCTCAAGTCAACTGGGCTTCCCATAACCTCCCATCCCTATCCAAGTTGTTAACCCTCAATAAATAGCAAAAACAAAGCCATTGACTGTTCTCTGACTCTGTGTGCCTGTGAAGATTTGATGTGCCTGGCTGTACAAGGGTGGGGATCCCTTTCATCTGCAGCTCCTGCGTGGGGTGTATTGGGTGTAAACATTGCATTGGGAGAAATTACAAGAAAATACATTTTTTTTATTTTTTTACTATTTATTATCAATACATTTCAAGGAGATCAAAAATATATTTATTCAAATTTTCTAAGAAATTAAAGCTCTATCTCTACACAACCTTAAAGAGGAAGTAAACCCTCCTCTGCAAGTTGTACCTATAGGTAAGCCTATGATAAGGCTTACCTATAGGTACTGTAAATATCTCCTAAACTTGTACCGTTTAGGAGATATTTACCTTACATGCAGCCAGTGACGTCACTGGCGCATGCCCTCTGAAGGAACGGCCGCTGGTGCCGTTCCTTCAGAGCCCCGTGCCGTGACCGTTGCATACTAGCTCATTATGTGTTTCTCTTTCAGGGTGAAAAAAAATAAATCGGGTTTACAACCTCTTTAAGTAGATAATGTGCAAAACCGAGACATCTTTGGAACAAGAAAAATAATTCTCTGAGACATAAGATGATTTAGGGGGAAAAAGGCTCCGGGACACAGGGAGTTAACTGAAAGGTGGTCCAGATCTGTAATAACACCAATAACAGATCGGCAAGGACGACTAAGAACTGATCGCGACGACTGCAGTCCCTATAATCTCCACAAGGTGGGGATCTTACTTATACTAAGTGGAACGCACACAGGAAGTCTCTATGACACCTACAGACAGGAAGTGATATCAGGTATAAATAAGTTCTGGGTGAAAGGCAAGTTGGGAGGAAGTAGAGAGGAGACGTAGCTGTGAAAGTCGAGGAGGTGGTAAGATATAGATTTGCTAATCTTTAGGTCACCCTCTTGCTCTATTCTCCACCCTCTAAAGCCTCGTACACACGATCTGATTATTTGACGATCTTTCGTCCGGTTTTTGTTTCATGCTATTCTCATTTCGAAAGTGAAGGGGCTACTTTCATACGAAAATTCCCTTAGGACAGAATTCAACTCCAGAAGCGATGTCATGTGTTGAATTGTTTTGTATGTGTTCTTTTGTTTCTGAGCATGCCTAGTCTTGCTCTTATGATTTTTTTTTCGGACGAAAACTGTACAAATTAAACGAAAATTGGACATTGTGTTCACGTACGATAAAAATTTTATAGCCTGCACATCCAGTTTTTGTCATCCGAAAATTCGTAATCGGCAGTCGAAAGCACTATACTAACGATCTGAAAATTGGCGTATCGTTGGTCCGGCAAAATTTTACTTCTGATTTTCGTATCGTGTGTACGGGCCTTAACTCACATCTTCTATCTTTTCCTCTTTACTGTTATCTTCCGCCAACTTTCTATTAAATGCTCTGGTCATCCTATACTTAGAAAGATCTCACTGAACACCACCGGTCCGAACGACCTAAGACCCATCTCCTTGCTCTCGTTTTCCCCTGAACTCCTAGAACACGTAGACTAGCGCCGTCTGACCCACCATCTCACTGATAACAATCTTCTCCACCCCTTACCATCTGGATTATACTTGCAAAACCTCACAGAAACTGCCCTCCTAAAACTCACTAACGACTTACTAACTGCACAAGCCAATGGCTGCCATGCTGTACTCAGACTATTAGACCTTTTTTGCCGCCTTAGACATACTTTACCACCTGCTTCCCCTAGGAAAACTTCACTCCGTCCAAGACTCTGACCTGGTTCTCCTCCTACTTATCCAAGGGCTCCTCCAGCGTCACATACAAATCTGGCTCCTCCTCTCCTTTATCCTCTTCCCTTAGAGGTCCCCCAAAACTCTGTCCTACGGTTCATTCTATTCTCTACATCTTCTCCTGATATCAGCTACAGTGCCTTGCAAAAGTATTCGGCCCCCTTGAACTTTGCAACCTTTTGCCACATTTCAGGCTTCAAACATAAAGATATAAAACTGTAATTTTTTGTGAAGAATCAACAACAAGTGGGACACAATCATGAAGTGAAACAAAATTTATTTTATATTTTAAATTTTGTTAACAAATAAAAAACACAAATTGGGCGTGCAAAATTATTCAGCCCCTTTACTTTCAGTGCAGCAAACTCTCTCCAGAGGTTCAGTGAGGATCTCTGAATGATCCAATGTTGACCTAAATGACTAATGATGATAAATAGAATCCACCTGTGTGTAATCAAGTCTCCGTATAAATGCACCTGCACTGTGATAGTCTCAGAGGTCCGTTTAAACACAGACAGCATCATGAAGAACCAGGAACACACCAGGCAGGTGTCCCAATTCTGGGACATTATCCAGTAACAGACAAGGGATGTGTCTGGATGGTGACTGTATCATTGTGTGTGTCAGGTTCCTATAAGGTGTCAGGATGTCACTGTCTATTTCTCCATGGAGGAGTGGGAGTATTTAGAAGGACACAAGGATCTCTACAAGGACGTCATGATGGAGAATCAGCCGTCCCTCACATCACCGGGTAAGAGGAGACTTTATTGTAAAGGAGAGAGCAGTACGGAGGATCCACCTAGATCCCCCATCATCTGATAAACACATAGAAACAATGTATTCAGTCAGTGTGTGTGTTTCCTACAGATGGATCCAGTAATGGGAACCCACCAGAGAGATGTCCCCGTCCTCTGTATTCCCGGGATTCCACACAGGAAGGTCACACCATCCCTCACCATCATCAGGTAGATGAGGAACAATCACTGATAGTATCATTAGGATCTGTACATTATCTGCATTGTTACCATTGATGTTATTTTTATTATATATTCAGAGTGGAAACCTGAGAGATTCTAAAGTGGAGGTTAAAGAAGAGATAAAAGAGGAGGATGATGAGGATGGGGTGATGGAGGAAATACAGAACAATCTGTACCAGGACACCATGTTGGAGTCATCCAGCTACAGAAACCCACCAGAGAGATGTCCCCGTCCTCTGTATTCCCGGGACTCCACACAGGAAGGTCACACCATCCCTCAATGTTATAAGGTTGGTTGGACGGAGAACCTAGAACACGGACTCATGGAGACGATGTGTGGATTTCTTATGTGATGACACAATAATAAAGATTATATTTTACAGGTCATATTCTTTCTCATTTTCTTGGTTTAGAGTGGAGATCCAATCGATATAGAATTTGAAGTTAAATCAGAAGAAGAAGAGGATCTCTACAAGGACGTCATGATGGAGAATCAGCCGCCCCTCACATCACCGGGTAAGAGGAGACTTTATTGTAAAGGAGAGAGCAGTACAGAGGCTCCACCTAGATTACCCATCCAACAAATGAGGAGGAGATACTGTACACCATATGAAAGGTCCATCTCCATTGCTCCAATATAACGTCATGTTCCAACAAATGAGGAGGAGATACTGTACACCATATGAAAGGTCCATCTCCATTCCTCAATATAACGTCATGTCCCCTATAAATGAGGAGGAGATACTGTACACCATATGAAAGGTCCATCTCCATTCCTCAATATAACGTCATGTCCCCTATAAATGAGGAGGAGATACTGTACACCATATGAAAGGTCCATCTCCATTCCTCAATATAACGTCATGTCCCCAACAAATGAGGAGGAGATACTGTACACCATATGAAAGGTCCATCTCCATTCCCCCAATATAACGTCATGTCCCCTATAAATGAGGAGGAGATACTGTACACCATATGAAAGGTCCATCTCCATTCCTCAATATAACGTCATGTCCCCTATAAATGAGGAGGAGATACTGTACACCATATGAAAGGTCCATCTCCATTCCTCAATATAACGTCATGTCCCCAACAAATGAGGAGGAGATACTGTACACCATATGAAAGGTCCATCTCCATTCCTCAATATAACGTCATGTCCCCTATAAATGAGGAGGAGATACTGTACACCATATGAAAGGTCCATCTCCATTCCCCCAATATAACGTCATGTCCCCTATAAATGAGGAGGAGATACTGTACACCAGTGGTCTCTAACCTGCGGCCCTTTGCTGGCCTTTATCCAGCCCTTGAGGAATTATTTCTCCTCTTAATACCAAAGATGGGACATTGTTTGCTCCCACTGGGACAGTCTTGGCCCTCTAAATTCTGAAGGACAGTAAACTGGTCCTTTGTGTAGAAAGTTTGGGGTCCCCTGCCCTGGACTCTTCATTGAGCCAGAAGAGTGACGGTTGCTGTGTGCCTGGCTGCTATTGCACTAATCTGGGAAAGGAACCTGGGAGAAATCAGCGGCCCTTCCGAGGGGTGAGCACTACAGTAACAAGCAGGCTGAGAGGGCAAGAATAAAAGCTTCCATCAGTGCCTTCTCACAGAGGGATTTTTATTTTTAACAAAGTCCTTTTAAAAAGCAAGCCTGTCCCTTGGATGATTGTGTTTCGGTGAGAAAAGGACCTAAAAGTACAAACTTCAAGATTCTTCTATGTATTGTTAGTTGTGAAGTTCCCCATGGGGCCCCTGTCCTCAGTATATAGGGTCTGTGTCTGGCTCCAGCGTGGGCCCTTCACCACCCATCCCCCATATCAGTGCAGATTGTGTAATCTGGGGTCAGAAGCTCCGGAGTTCCTCAGCTTTTCAGCGGTTGCAGAGCACAGACGGTCAGATTGGAAGGCCTGGATGTTCCTCAGACATTGCAGGGTGGTAATCTGAATGTCACATACATTTATTGCCCTGGGATAGGCCCTCCTGCCAATAGCTTCCTGCCAGGGGACCAACAGCAACTCAGTCTGGTTGTTGGCCAAAATAAACTCCGCCTCTGGATGGGCTTTGCATCCAATGTCCATGGAGATGCTTTCTAACTGAGTCTGTATCTGAACGTGGATTGGTTGTTGGTGGCAGACGGCCGGTCTGAGTATTTCTGGGATCTCTCGGGATTACAGAGAATGGTGGGAATTGCTGAAGTCAGAGGAGAATGGGCAGACTGGGTCCAGATGATAGAAAGACAACAGTAACTCAAATAACCACTCGTTACATCCAAGGTATGCAGAATACCATCTCTGAACGAACAACACATCCAACCTTGAAGCAGATGGTCTACAGCAGCAGAAGACCACACCGGGTGCCACTCCTGTCAGCTAAGAACAGGAAACTGAGACTACAATTGGCACAGATCACCGACATTGGAGAATAGAAGAATGGAAAAACGTTGCCTGCTCTGATGAGTTTGGATTTCAGCTGTGACATTCAGATGGGGGAGGGGTCAGAATTTGGAGCATGGATCCATCCTGCCTTGTATCACCGGTTCAGGCTGGTGGTGGTGTAATGGTGTGGGGGAGGAGGAGGGGGGTAATGGTGCAAGCTGGTGGTGTAATGGTGTGGGGGAGGAGGAGGGGGGTAATGGTGCAAGCTGGTGGTGTAATGGTGTGTGGGGGAGAAGAAGGAGGAGGAGGAGGAGGGGGGTAACAGTTCAGGCTGGTGGTGGTGTAATGGTGTGTGGGGGAGGAGGAGGAGGAGGGGGGTAAGGGTTCAGGCTGGTGGCCGGGGTGTAATAGTGTGGAGGAGGGGGGGGTAATGGTTCAGGCTGGTGGCCGGGGTGTAATGGTGTGGAGGAGGGGGGGGGGGTAATGGTTCAGGCTGGTGGCCGGGGTGTAATGGTGTGGAGGAGGGGGGGGGGGTAATGGTTCAGGCTGGTGGCCGGGGTGTAATGGTGTGGAGGAGGGGGGGGGGGGGTAATGGTTCAGGCTGGTGGCCGGGGTGTAATGGTGTGGAGGAGGGGGGGGGGGTAATGGTTCAGGCTGGTGGTGGGGGTGTAAGGGGTTCAGACTGGTGGTGGTGTAATGGTGTGGAGGAGGGGGGGGTAATGGTTCAGGCTGGTGGTGGGGGTGTAAGGGGTTCAGACTGGTGGTGGTGTAATGGTGTGGAGGAGGGGGGGGTAATGGTTCAGGCTGGTGGTGGGGGTGTAAGGGGTTCAGGCTGGTGGTGGTGTAATGGTATGGGGGGGTCTTGGCACACTTTGTGCCCCTTAATACCAACTGAGCATGGTGTAAACCCCACCCCCTACCTGAGTATTGTTGCTGACCATGTTCACCCCTTTATGACTACAGTGTCCCCATCTTCTGATGGCTCCTCTCAGCAGGATAATGCACCATGTCACAAAGCTCCAATCATCTCACCACTGGTTTCTTCACCATGACAATGAGGTCACTGTCCTCCAATGGCCTCCACACTCACCACATCTCATCCAATAGAGCACCTTTGGGATGTGGTGGAACGGGAGATTGGCATCATGGATGTGCAGTCGACAAATCAGGCAGCAACTGTGTGATGCCATCATGTCACTATGGAGGAAAATCTCTGAGGAAAGTTTCCCGCACCTTGTTGTATCTATGCCACCAAGAATGAAGGCAAAAGGGGGTCCAACCCGCTACTAGCAAGGTGTACCTAATAAAGTGGATGGTTAGTGTAGTTCTACAGAGAAGTTGTATCCCTGGTTAGAGCCTGTGGCGCATGGTGTTGGTGTGTTGCTGTTGAATGCTGAAAGCCTTCGTCTTCTTGGTTCAAATCTGAAGTGGTGACAATAAAAGTGCTCTGTGGCCACTCAATAAATGTTTTTCTATTGTTCCCATCGTGTCTTCAGTATAAAGTTCTACAGAGAAGTCGGATTGCTGGCTGGAGCCTGTGGTGCGAGGTGTTGGTGTGTTGCAGTTTAATGCAGAACACTCAGGATTTCTTGGTTCGAATCCCGGATGTGATGACAGTTTTATGTTTCAAAGACTTAGAGAGTCTCTCCATGATATATCCATGATATAGGGCCACCAGCAACTCCTTCTATTGTCTTCTGGTTGTGTGGCGCAGCATGGAAGCTCCTGATGTAGAAACCAGAGGCTTGTGGGTTCGATTCCCATCAGAGAGCAATGATGGTTCTTCAAAGTTGCACCAAGACTTTGAGGGTTGCGTGAAGGCCGGATGAAGGTGTAAAGACTGTTCAGGAGTTGACGAAGTTGGTGGTGCGGGCCACCATTGGTTGAACTTGAAGAATTGGGACCCTAGAGGACCGAAACAATGAAGGACAGTTAATGAAAAAATATGATAAAAACATTACAGAACAGTATCCATTTGATTGCCATTACCTGGTTTCGAGGGCATTACTTATGGTCGGAACTATTGAAGTTTCACACTGTGCCAAGGTGCCTCTTTGATTGTTACATGGCTGCAATGTGGCTTCACTCACATGGTGCCAAGGTTGCCCATTTGGTTGTTACATGGTTGGAATGAGGCTTCACTCACATGGTGCCAAGGTCGCCCATTTGGTTGTTACATGGCTGGAATGCGATTTCACTCACATGGTGCCAAGGTCGCCCATTTGGTTGTTACATGGCTGGAATGTGCCTTCACTCACATGGTGCCAAGGTCGCCAATTTGGTTGTTACATGGTTGGAATGAGGCTTCACTCACATGGTGCCAAGGTCGCCCATTTGGTTGTTACATGGCTGGAATGTGCCTTCACTCACATGGTGCCAAGGTCGCCCATTTGGTTGTTAGATGGCTGGAATGCGGCTTCACTCACATGGTGCCAAGGTCGCCCATTTGGTTGTTACATGGCTGGAATGTGCCTTCACTCACATGGTGCCAAGGTCGCCAATTTGGTTGTTACATGGTTGGAATGAGGCTTCACTCACATGGTGCCAAGGTCGCCCATTTGGTTGTTACATGGCTGGAATGTGCCTTCACTCACATGGTGCCAAGGTCGCCCATTTGGTTGTTAGATGGCTGGAATGCGGCTTCACTCACATGGTGCCAAGGTCGCCCATTTGGTTGTTACATGGCTGGAATGCGGCTTCACTCACATGGTGCCAAGGTCGCCCATTTGGTTGTTACATGGCTGGAATGCAGCTTCACTCATATGGTGCCAAGGTCATCCATTTGGTTGTTACATGGCTGGAATGTGGCTTCACTCACATGGTGCCAAGGTCACCCACATCGTGGTTACTCAGTGAGAGAGTTCGCTTCTTAACCTCTCATTACACAGAGATGCCCCTTTGCCGCCAAGCACACAGTTGCTGTTCCACCCCAAACAGCTCTGAGTAGACACCTCCTTGACATGCTCTGGGAATCGAACTCACGGCCTTCAGATTCCTCATTCACCGCCCAATATGCTGCGCCACAGACCCTGGATGCTCAAGTGTGACAGCAGTGCCTATATATCCTAAATTCAACCTGCAAAATGCTGTAACTCATAGCAACCAACATGAAGAGGATTCAAAAGACGATTGGTTGCTGTTGGTTTCAGCAGTTTGTCCAATGTTAATAAATAAATTAATCTGGAAAGATGATCATCTGAGGATTTGAACTTACGACCATTCCGTTTGGGAGTTCACCAATTTACCCTTAAGGCTATAGCCCATAGATGGTGGGCGTGGCTTAAAACCCTACCATATGATCAGCGGATGTATGTCCAAACATTGTACTAAATATCCATCATCTAACAAAAACCAGTCTCCCAGTTGACCTTCCGAAGGATATTCCCATCTGGTAAAAATGTGTTTTCAAGAATACGTTCCCTTGAGCATTATCATAATTGCAGCTTGCAAAGTACAATAACCCAAAGCAACTATAATAATATCCCCGGTCTGAAAGTTGGTTGGTTATTATGGGCGTCTTCAGTTTATGTAACTTTAATAAATGAATCATGAAAAGGTGGCTGCTCGGGGATTTGAACTTGCAGACTTATCGTTTGTGAGATCAGCAGCATACATGCAAGGCCATTGGGTCAGATGGTGGGCTGGGCTTAAAACTAGACCTTTAATATCCTGAAATAACACATGACTCAATATTCGAAAATTGTATTAAATTGCTACAATCGGATTCAATACTAGTCTGCCACTTGGCATAGAGGAAATTACCATTTGGTAAAACTGTACTTTAAGGAGTCCATTGCCATGAACCAACAGGAACTATCTCAACTACTGCCTACAAAGTGCAGTAATCCATAGCAACTAATAAGAAAGGATAAATCCTCTGAAAGGTGATCGGTTGCTTTAGGTTTTTGCGATTTTATTAAATGAATTTGAAAAGGTGGCCACCTGGGGGCTTCAAACTTGCAACCATTTCACTTGTTAGCCCGGTGTCTTACATACAAAGCCACTGCCTCAGATGGTGGCTTGGGCCTCAAAACTGGGCCTTTCATTTAATGGAATACCATATGATAGAGCATTAATATTCACACAATTTACTAAACTGCTACCATCAGACCTAGGCAAATCTCTCACTCGGCTTAGAGGAAATTCCCATCTGGTAAACCTGCACCTTCAAGAGTCCATTGCCACCAACCACAGAGCACTATCTCAACTGCTGCCTACAAAGTGCAGTAATCTTTAGCAACTATAAAGAAAGGATAAGTCCTCTGAAAGTTGTTCGGTTGCTTTAGGTTTTTTTTATCAAATATGAAACGGTGGCCACCTGGGGGTTTCGAACTTGCAACCATTTCACTTGTTAGCCCGGTGTCTTACATACAAAGCCACTGCCTCAGATGGTGGCTTGGGCCTCAAAACTGGGCCTTTCATTTAATGGAATACCATATGATAGAGCATTAATATTCACACAATTTACTAAACTGCTACCATCAGACCTAGGCAAATCTCTCACTCGGCTTAGAGGAAATTCCCATCTGGTAAACCTGCACCTTCAAGAGTCCATTGCCACCAACCACAGAGCACTATCTCAACTGCTGCCTACAAAGTGCAGTAATCTTTAGCAACTATAAAGAAAGGATAAGTCCTCTGAAAGTTGTTCGGTTGCTTTAGGTTTTTTTTATCAAATATGAAACGGTGGCCACCTGGGGGTTTCGAACTTGGAACCATTTCACTTGTTAGCCTGGTGTCTTACATACAAAGCCACTGCCTCAGATGGAGGCTTGGGCCTCAAAACTAGACCTTTAATTTAATGGAACACCATATGATTAAGCATTATTATTCACACAAACTAAACTGCTACCATCAGACCTCGACAAATCTCTCACTCGGCTTAGAGGAAATTCCCATCTGGTAAAAGCGCACCTTCAAGAGTCCATTGCCACCAACCACAGGGCACTATCTCAACTGCTGCCTACAAAGCGCAATAACAACGTAGCAATCAATATGGAAGGACACCTTGGCCTCAAAGATGATCGGCTGCGTAAGGTTTCTGCAACTTTAGTAACTAAATCTGAAAAGGTGGCCAACCGAAGATTTGAACTTGCAACCATTTCTTTGCTAGCTCAGTGGCATACATACAAGGGCATTTCCTCTGATGGGAAGTGGCTCTCAGAACTAGAGCTTTAATATCATGGAATACCATATGACTAGGACATTATTATTCAAACATTTTACTAAATTGTTACCATTAGACCTAGACTAGTCTCCCACTTCCCCTCCTCCTAAGCGCACTTTGAAAACTCCATTGCGTTGAAGCACAGGACACCATCTCAACTGCTGCCTACAAAGTACAGTAACCCCCAGCAACCAAGTACCTAGCCTGAAAGCCAATTGGTTGCTATGAGCTACTATAACTTTAATAAAGGAAAACAAGCAGGTGACTACCTCAGGATTCAAACTCACAAGCATTGTATTTATATAACCACTGACCTACACACAATGCCACCAGCAAAGATGATGGGAGTGTCTAAACCAGTAGTTGTAATATCATTACAAATTTCCACATTAGGGGCTTCATGTCAAAAAATGTACTGAATTGCTATCCTCAGACTAAAGCCCCGTACACACGAGTCGAAATTCGGCCGGGAAATTTTCGTCCGATGACCGATCTGCCGATTTTCGGCTTGTTAGTATGATGCTTCCGACAACCGACTGCGACTTTTCGGCCGAAAAAAATTCTGGTG
Source organism: Pelophylax lessonae (assembly GCF_965119305.1). Classification (NCBI taxonomy): domain Eukaryota; kingdom Metazoa; phylum Chordata; class Amphibia; order Anura; family Ranidae; genus Pelophylax; species Pelophylax lessonae. The sequence goes on from NC_138776.1 coordinate 272,894,656, forward strand.
TGCAGGCTATAAAATTTTTGTCCACCGTCAAAACACGGCCGATTTTCGAGCAGTCAGTACAGATTTCAACAGGGAAAAATCTGATGAGCTAGACTGGGCATGCTCAGAGATGAAAGAACACAAAGAAAGCAAACCAACACATGACATCACTTCTGAAGTAGAATTTTGTCATGCGGGAAAATTCGTGTGCAGTCTAGGCACATTCCAACCAACAAAACACAACTCTGGACAAAAGACGGACGATCGGTCGGCGGAAATTTGTTGCGTGTGTACGAGGCTTTAGACTAGTCCCCTATTTGTCTGGACCATTCTCATGAACCACATGGCACAATCTCAACTGCTGCCTAATGTTCAATAAAGAAGTCTGTAAAGGTGGTTATTGGAGCATTCAAACTCACAACGCTTTGACCTGTAACAGCACCAGCTTTCTCGCAGTTCCACGGCCTCAGACACTTGATGAGCTTCTACTAGTCTTCTACTAGTCTCAACCTAGTCTCTCACTTGGCCTACTAAAAGATCTTTTCATCAGGTAAAACTCTCCTTACAAAAGTAAAGTCCATTGAACCATAGGACATCGTCTCAACTGATGCCATTATCTTCAAGATCTTTCACCAGACATGATCTCCATCTCTACTCCATCGAAATTCTCCAACACTGACCTGCTTTGCTAAGGTATCTTCTCATCTGGTAAAACTGTAGTTTTAACAGGAAACTCTCTTGACTCACAGAGCACGGTCTCAACTGCTGCCTAAATCTTCAATAAAGAAGCCCAAGCTGGTTATCTGAGGATTCAAACTCACAACCCTTGGCCTACAATAATACCAGCATACATGCAATGCCACAGCCTCAGAGAATAAAGGATAGCTTGTTGTGACCAGACCAGAGCAGACCAGACCAGACCAGACCAGACCAGACCAGACCAGACCAGACCAGACCAGACCAGACTCTCACTTGGCCTTCTAAAAAGATCTTTGTATCTGGTAAATCTCCCCTTTCAAATGTCAATTCCGTTGAGCCATAGGAAATCATCTCAACAATGCCATTATCTTCAAGATCTTTCACTACACATGGTCTCCCTCTCCATCAACAGTCTCTGACACGGACCTGGTTTACTAAGAGATCTCATCTGGTAAAAACAGTCCAACAGTTTCAACACTCCATTCTCTTGAACCACAGAGCACGGTCTCAACTGCTGCCAAAACTTCAATAAAGAAGTCTGGAAAGGTGGTTACTTGAGGATTTGAACTCACAAACCTTTGCACAAAAATTCAGCCTAGCGCTCACTTCGAAGGGGAAGACTGGCGTGCTGCTCTCCTCAGGCAGGGAACTCCAACATGGGTACATAGAAAAGAAAGGAAAAGGAGGCGCAAACACCTAGTGCATTACCCGTGGTCAATATTTGCAAATTTTTAATAAAAATGCCAAATGCATACTCACAGACGTAAAGATAAAATCATGTTACAAGCATCCACCATGTGTGAACTGGAACAAGTCCTTCAGTCAGGACCGCTAACGCGTTTCGGGGGTCAGGCCCCCTTCCTCAGAGCTCTCATGAGGAGGAGATACTGTACACCATATGAAAGATCCATCTCCATTCCCCCAATATAACGTCATGTCCCCAACAAATGAGGAGGAGATACTGTACACCATATGAAAGGTCCATCTCCATTCCTCAATATAACGTCATGTTCCCAACAAATGAGGAGGAGATACTGTACACCATATGAAAGGTCCATCTCCATTCCTCCAATATAACGTCATGTTCCCAACAAATGAGGAGGAGATACTGTACACCATATGAAAGGTCCATCTCCATTCCTCAATATAACGTCATGTTCCCAACAAATGAGGAGGAGATACTGTACACCATATGAAAGGTCCATCTCCATTCCTCAATATAATGTCATGTCCCCAACAAATGAGGAGGAGATACTGTACACCATATGAAAGGTCCATCTCCATTCCTCAATATAACGTCATGTTCCCAACAAATGAGGAGGAGATACTGTACACCATATGAAAGGTCCATCTCCATTCCCCCAATATAACGTCATGTCCCCAACAAATGAGGAGGAGATACTGTACACCATATGAAAGGTCCATCTCCATTCCCCCAATATAATGTCATGTCCCCAACAAATGAGGAGGAGATACTGTACACCATATGAAAGGTCCATCTCCATTCCTCAATATAACGTCATGTCCCCAACAAATGAGGAGGAGATACTGTACACCATATGAAAGGTCCATCTCCATTCCTCCAATATAACGTCATGTTCCCAACAAATGAGGAGGAAATACTGTACACCATATGAAAGGTCCATCTCCATTCCTCAATATAACGTCATGTCCCCAACAAATGAGGAGGAGATACTGTACACCATATGAAAGGTCCATCTCCATTCCTCAATATAACGTCATGTTCCCAACAAATGAGGAGGAGATACTGTACACCATATGAAAGGTCCATCTCCATTCTGTAATGGAAATTACCGTTAGACCACAAGCTGATTCAAAGAAGAATTCATTTAATACTCATATACGAGGAGAGAGGTTATATCGACATCCTTCTGTGAGCTTCTATAACCCGTCTGGTTTGCATACGTGTCTGCTGTCCTTATATATGTTTCAGACATAGTTAAAATTGAACCCCCCCCCCTCCTTCCTTTGGACAATGATTGACAGCCTTTAATATATCTTAAGGAAGGGGGTTGAACAGTAGTCTATTATTTCTCTGAACAGGATATACAGAGCAAGACATGTAGTAAGTCTTTGTAAGTGTGAAAACTTCATATAAGGTCTTAACAAGGAACATATGGCAGGATATGCAGTAGCCACTGTTTAAATTCTTAGCCGAATCTGCTGAAGGAATGCAGTTTCTAGATATACTCTATATATATATATATATCTTTGTCCCACTGTTGACTATTAGACTGACAATGATTGACTGTAAAATATGGACAATGTGAATCCGTTGATGATGATACAATGTTTCTCTCTTACAGATGGATGTGATGTTGGGAATTCCTCGGAGGGTCTCCGTATTCCATGGGCAGATTATGACGGAGGAAATGATGGAATCACATTCGATCCTGAAGAAGAAAGACCTCATTTGTGCTCGAAGTGCGGTCAAAGCTTTAAACGGAAAGATCATCTGCGTCGACATTTAAGAATTCACACGGGTGAAAAGCCGCATACATGTACGGAGTGCGGGAAAAGTTTTAATCGGAAAGAAGCATTTGTCATGCACCTGAGATCCCACACAGGTGAGAAGCTGTATTCTTGCCCAGAGTGCGGTAAAGGCTTTAATAGTAAATACATTCTCCTCCGACATCAGGAAATTCACACTGGCGGGAGTTCCTTGTCATGTTCAGAGTGCGGGAAATGTTTTAGATCGAAAAATGGACTTGACTACCATCTAAAGAATCACTTCAATGGGACGTCGTTGTCATGTTTGGAGTGCGGTATGTGTTTCGAAACGGGATCTGATCTTACCATACATCAGAGAGTCCACGCTGGTAAAGAGATCTTTCCATGCCCGGAGTGCGGGAAATTTTATATGAATAAATCTAAACTTGCTGTCCACCAGAGAAGTCACACCGGGGAAAGACCCTTTTCATGTTCCCAGTGCCAGACATCATTCGCAAGTAAGGGAGAACTTGTCTTACACCAGAGAAGCCACTCCGAGGAGAAGCCATTTCGATGCCCAGAGTGCGGGACAGGTTTCAGACGAAAATCGCACTTAAATAGTCACATGAAAATACACACGGGAGAGAAGCCGTTCTCTTGTACTGAGTGCGGGAAGTCTTTCCGCTGTAGAAACATACTTGCTATGCACCTGAGCAGCCACACCGGCGCGCTTCCATTTTCATGTTCAGAGTGCGGGAAAGGTTTCTCCCATAAAGGAAAGCTCCATAGGCACCAGAAAACCCACACAGGTGAGCGGCCTTACACCTGTCCAGAGTGCGGAAAAAGTTATGTGGAAAATTCACATCTTGTGGCACACCTGAGAACCCACACGGGAGAATGCCCCTTTCCATGCCCAGAGTGCGGGAAATGTTTCAAACGGAGAGTTGACCTTGATATGCACCTGACCACTCACACCGGGGAGCGTCCTTATCCATGTCCAGAGTGCGGAAAGGCTTTTAACCATAGAGGACACCTCCACAAACACCAGAAAATTCATCTGGGTCTGGATCCTCGTTCCTGATCAATGTGCGGGACATGTCCTCGAGTCAGTAGAAGCTTCTTCAATCTTTAGGCAATGATAAAGGAAGAGCATTGAATGTTTTATGTTACTAAAGAACCATTAAAGAATTTTCGACTCGTTACCTTTTTACCTTCTGTTGTATTCTTATGCTGTCCCTACAGTCACTGAGTCGTTCGGGCGTTACAGTGCGGGAAAATACTGCAGATTACAAAGAGATGGCGGGGGTATAATTTTTATCATAGGTGTATTTTATATGATAGAGACAGAATATTAACCAAAAATGATACAAATGTTATAAATGGAGTCGCAGTTCAGGGAGTAAAATAAGTATTTGACCCCTTCGTAGTTGGTGGAGAAGGCCTTGTTGGAAGCACAGAGGTCAGACGTTTCTTGTAGTTGGTGGCCAGGTTTCCACACATCTCAGGAGGGATTTTGGTCCACTCTTCTTTACAGATCTTCTCTAAATCCTTAAGGATTCTTGGCTGTCGCTTGGCAACTCGAAGTTTCAGTTCCCTCCATAAATTTTCTATAGGATGAAGGTCTGGAGACTGACTAGGCCACTCCATCACCTTAATGTGCTTCTTCTTGAGCCGCTCCTTTGTTGCCTTGGCGATACGTTTTAGGTCATTATCATGTTGAAAGACCCATCCATGATCCATCTTCAGTGTTCTGGCTGAGGGAAGAAGGTTCTCATCCAAGATTCTACAATACATGGCCCCGCCCATTTGCCCCTCCCCCATCCACATGGCCCCACCCATTGGCCAATCAATGCAGAAAAGTCTGGCTGTACCTTTAGCTGAGAAACAGCCCCAAAGCATCATGTTTCCACCTCCGTGCTTGACTGTAGGGATGGTGACTGCAGAGATGGTGACTGTAGAGATGGGGACTGTAGGGACGGTGACTGTAGGGAAGGTGGCTGTAGGGAAGGTGACTGTAGGGACGGTGACTGTAGGGACGGTGACTTTAGGGAGGGTGACTGTAGGGATGGTGACTGTAGGGACGGTGACTGAAGGGACGGTGACTGTAGGGATGGTGACTGTAGGGAAGGTGACTGTAGGGAAGGTGACTGTAGGGACGGTGACTGTAGGGACGGTGACTGTAGGGAAGGTGACTGTTGGGAAGGTGACTGTAGGGAAGGTGACTGTAGGGATGGTGATTGTAGGGAGGGTGACTGTAGGGAAGGTGACTGAAGGGATGGTGACTGTAGGGATGGTGACTGTAGGGAAGGTGACTGTAGGGAAGGTGACTGTAGGGACGGTGACTGTAGGGACGGTGACTGTAGGGAAGGTGACTGTTGGGAAGGTGACTGTAGGGAAGGTGACTGTAGGGATGGTGATTGTAGGGAGGGTGACTGTAGGGAAGGTGACTGAAGGGATGGTGACTGTAGGGATGGTGACTGTAGGGAAGGTGACTGTAGGAACGGTGACTGTAGGGACGGTGACTGTAGGGATGGTGACTGTAGGGACGGTGTCTGTAGGGATGGTGACTGTAGGGATGGTGACTGTAGGGAAGGTGACTATAGGGAAGGTGACTGTAGGGACAGTGACTGCAGGGAAGGTGACTGTAGAGAAGGTGACTGTAGGGACGGTGACTGTAGGAATGGTGAGTGTAGGGATGGTGACTGTAGGGATAGTGACTGTAGGGAAGGTGACTGTAGGGACGGTGACTGTAAGGGAGGTGACTGTAGGCAAGGTGGATGTAGGGATGGTGACTGTAGGGACGGTGACCATAGGGACGGTGATTGTAGGGAAGGTGACTGTAGGGACGTTGACTGTAGGGACAGTGACTGTAGAGATGGTGACTGTAGGGAAGGTGACTGAAGGGATGGTGACTGTAGGGAAGGTGACTGTAGGGATGGTGACTGTAGGGACAATGACTGTAGGGATGGTGACTGTAGGGAAGGTGACTGAAGGGATGGTGACTGTAGGGAAGGTGACTGTAGAGATGGTGACTGTAGGGACAATGACTGTAGGGAAGGTGACTGTAGGGACGGTGACTGTAGGGAAGGTGACTGTAGGGACGGTGGCTGTAGGGACAGTGACTGTAGGGAAGGTGACTGTAGGGACGGTGGCTGTAGGGACGGTGACTGTAGGAAAGGTGACTGTAGGGACGGTGACTGTAGAGATAGTGACTGTAGGGATGGTGACTGTAGGGATGGTAACTGTAGGGAAGGTGACTGTAGGGACGGTGACTGTAGGGACGGTGACTGTAGGAATGGTGAGTGTAGGGATGGTGACTGTAGGGATGGTGACTGTAGGGAAGGTGACTGTAGGGATGGTGACTGTAAGGGAGGTGACTGTAGGGAAGGTGGCTGTAGGGATGGTGACTGTAGGGACAGTGACCATAGGGACGGTGATTGTAGGGAAGGTGACTGTAGGGACGTTGACTGTAGGGACAGTGACTGTAGAGATGGTGACTGTAGGGAAGGTGACTGAAGGGATGGTGACTGTAGGGAAGGTGACTGTAGGGATGGTGACTGTAGGGACAATGACTGTAGGGATGGTGACTGTAGGGAAGGCGACTGAAGGGATGGTGACTGTAGGGAAGGTGACTGTAGAGATGGTGACTGTAGGGACAATGACTGTAGGGAAGGTGACTGTAGGGATGGTGACTGTAGGGACGATGACTGTAGGGAAGGTGACTGTAGGGAAGGTGACTGTAGGGAAGGTGACTGTAGGGACGGTGGCTGTAGGGACGGTGACTGTAGGGACGGTGACTGTAGGGAAGGTGACTGTAGTGACGGTGACTGTAGGGAAGATGACTGTAGGGAAGGTGACTGTAGGGACAGTGGCTGTAGGGACAGTGACTGTAGGAAAGGTGACTGTAGGGACGGTGACTGTAGAGATAGTGACTGTAGGGATGGTGACTGTAGGGATGGTAACTGTAGGGAAGGTGACTGTAGGGACGGTTTCTGTAGGGATGGTGACTGTAGGGAAGGTGACTGTAGGGAAAGTGACTGTAGGGATGGTGACTGTAGGGATGGTGACTGTAGGGAAGGTGACTGTAGGGAAGGTGACTGTAGGGATGGTTACTGTAGGGACGGTGACTGTAGGGACAGTGACTGTAGGGAAGGTGACTGTAGGGACTGTGGCTGCAGGGACAGTGACTGTAGGGAAGGTGACTGTAGGGATGGTGACTGTAGGGAAGGTGACTGTAGGGAGGGTGACTGTAGGGAAGGTGACTGTAGGGAAGGTGACTGTAGGGACGGTGACTGTAGGGACGGTGTCTGTAGGGAAGGTGACTGTAGGGAAGGTGACTGTAGGGACGGTGACTGTAGGGATGGTGACTGTAGGGATGGTGACTGTAGGGATGGTGACTGTAGGGAAGGTGACTGTAGGGACGGTGACTGTAGGGATGGTGACTGTAGGGATGGTGTTTTTAGGGTCATAGTCAGGATTTTTCTTCCTCCAAACACGGCGAGTCAAGTTAATGCCAAAGAGCTTAATTTTGGTCTCATCTGACCACAGAACTTTCTCCCAATCCTTCTCTGAATCTTTAGATGTTCATTGGCAAACCTCAGACGGCTGTACATGTGTCTTCCTGAGGAGGGGACCTTGCAGACGCTGCAGGATTTCAATCCATGGCGGTGTGTTGTGTTACCAATGGTTGGTTTGGTGACTGCGGTCCCATCTGGGTTGAGGAAGCACGGGGTACCTGAAGGTTTATCATTCTAGACCTCCATCTCTGATCTACTGTACATTATTCTGGACTATCTGCGTCCCTCTCTCATAAGGCTATGCTGGTTGGACGCTACACTTAGGACTAGAGATTGGGTTTGGTTCAAGCAGGTTTCACAGAACACAAGTAAAGATCGGGTGCTAAACCTAAACCCCATTGAAGTCAACGGGAGCCAAATGTTAAGAATCAGTTCTGCCATTTTCTTGGCTAAAATAGGCAAGGGACTGTCAAACAAATGGAATGAGGGGCTGGGCACTGCTCTGGGGGACATGTACAAAAGTGAATAACATTTGAAAAGTTCTGTTTGGCTGGGAACAGTGATTATACAAAGGGTAACTTAAAAAATACCAAAATCCTTTACATAAAATGCTCGGGGTGTGCCCTGACCCTGCCTGTGAAGTCGGACATCTGTACAATGGATACAGCCTACTGAAGAAACACTGATATTTACAAAGAAGAACGTGTGTTTCAATTGCCTGAAAATGACAGTTCCCAACTGCTTCGATCGATTTGTAAACCAGCAGCCTAGAATTCCCTTCCACAAACCCGTATTCAACATGAGGGTCTGGTATAGATGTTAATGGGGGACCCCCACAAAAAAACAGTGTGGAGTTCTCCCTAAAAACACATATTACAGTGCCTTGCGAAAGTATTCGGCCCCCTTGAACTTTTCGACCTTTTGCCACATTTCAGACTTCAAACATAAAGATATAAAACTGTGATTTTTTGTGAAAAATCAACAACAAGTGGGACACAATCATGAAGTGGAATGAAATTTATTGGATATTTCAAACTTTGTTAACAAATAAAAAACTGAAAAATTGGACGTGCAAAATTATTCAGCCCCTTTACTTTCAGTGCAGCAAACTCTCTCCAGAAGTTCAGTGAGGATCTCTGAATGATCCAATGTTGACCTAAATGACTAATGATGATAAATAGAATCCACCTGTGTGTAATCAAGTCTCTGTATAAATGCACCTGCACTGTGATAGTCTCAGAGGTCCGTTTAAAGCGCAGAGAGCATCATGAAGAACAAGGAACACACCAGGCAGGTCCGAGATACTGTTGTGGAGAAGTTTAAAGCCGGATTTGGATACAAAAAGATTTCCCAAGCTTTAAACATCCCAAGGAGCACTGTGCAAGCGATAATATTGAAATGGAAGGAGTATCAGACCACTGCAAATCTACGAAGACCTGGCCGTCCCTCTAAACTTTCAGCTCATACAAGGAGAAGACTGATCAGAGATGCAGCCAAGAGGCCCATGATCACTCTGGATGAACTGCAGAGATCTACAGCTGAGGTGGGAGACTCTGTCCATAGGACAACAATCAGTCGTATACTGCACAAATCTGCCCTTTATGGAAGAGTGGCAAGAAGAAAGCCATTTCTTAAAGATATCCATAAAAAGTGTCATTTAAAGTTTGCCACAAGCCACCTGGGAGACACCAAACATGTGGAAGAAGGGGCTCTGGTCAGATGAAACCAAAATCAAACTTTTTGGCAGCAATGCAAAACGTTATGTTTGGTGTAAAAGCAGCACAGCTCATCACCCTGAACACACCATCCCCACTGTGAAACATGGTGGTGGCAGCATCATGGTTTGGGCCTGCTTTTCTTTAGCAGGGACAGGGAAGATGGTTAAAATTGATGGGAAGATGGATGGAGCCAAATACAGGACCATTCTGGAAGAAAACCTGATGGAGTCTGCAAAAGACCTGAGACTGGGATGGAGATTTGTCTTCCAACAAGACAATGATCCAAAACATAAAGCAAAATCTACAATGGAATGGTTCACAAATAAACATATCCAGGTGTTAGAATGGCCAAGTCAAAGTCCAGACCTGAATCCAATCGAGAATCTGTGGAAAGAACTGAAAACTGCTGTTCACATACGCTCTCCATCCAACCTCACTGAGCTCGAGCTGTTTTGCAAGGAGGAATGGGCAAAAATTTCAGTCTCTCGATGTGCAAAACTGATAGAGACATACCCCAAGCGACTTACAGCTGTAATCGCAGCAAAAGGTGGCGCTACAAAGTAATAACTTAAGGGGGCTGAATAATTTTGCACGCCCAATTTTTCAGTTTTTTATTTGTTAAAAAAGTTTCAAATATCCAATAAATTTCGTTCAACTTCATGATTGCGTCCCACTTGTTGATTCTTCACAAAAAATTACAGTTTTATATCTTTATGTTTGAAGCCTGGAATGTGGCAAAAGGTCGAAAAGTTCAAGGGGCCGAATACTTTTGCAAAGCACTGTAACCCTTTATCCTTGATGAGGGTCTGGTATGGATGTAAGGGGGTCCACCCACAGAAAAACTTCCAAGGTGTTCCCCCCAATTCCCATACCAGATGCTTCAAGTCTGGTATGAATTTTAAGTGGGACTCCCACAAAAAAACAAGAAAAAAGGCATGGGATACCCCTAAAATCATGCTTGCCAGGAAAGGGGGGAGGGGTGAGTATGCCCCGTTCTTCCTGAACCATACCAGGTCACATGCCTTCAACATGGGGGATACCCTGCTCAGAGGGACCCCTCTGGTAAAGCACCTTGTCCCTATGTTGGTGAGGACAAGGGCCTCTTCCCCACAACCCTGGTCCGGTGAGGACAGGGGTCTCTTCCCCACAATCATGGTATGGTGGTTGTGGGGACTGCAACAGTAAATAAGCAAATAAAGACACTACACTTTTTGAGAAGTCCTTTATTTATAAAAAAAAAAAAGTCCCACCATGTAAATCCATTGTCCATCACGTCGTCCAGTGATGCAGACCCATGTCAGTCTTGATTAACAAATAACCCCCCCCCCCCCCTCAGAGTTGCTGAAAGAAAACACTTGCGGACCAAATGACACATCTGATCCTGATGCTACTATCGCGATAAATGACAGTGCCAGTCCCCACCGCCAAATGCATACCTACTCATGTAATTGATGACATTGCCATTACCATATTAGGTAAAATGTCATTGATGTCAACCACTGTCCCTTCTTTGCTTATATGGCCAGGAATTTCCAGCCAGCAAATGAATAGGGTCAGGTGATGTCACTGGTTGCTAAGGACATTGCAGGTAATGGCACCCACTGCTTCCTTCACAACCATTGAAAGTGGAAGACATAAGCTGTCATCTATAGTAACGGTAGAAAAATATGATGTGAATGACGCTTGTCTGCGCTCCCTTCATATAGCAAATGGAAAGATTGGCCACAGTCTGATAACCTTCTCATATAGTAAAGCTTTTTTATTACAGACAAAAACATAGAATGTCCAAGGTCCTCCTCGCACTAACACACGTAACCCATAATGGGCTTAGTCAAAGTTTTAATAATGTTCCTACGACTTTATAATGTCTCTATGACTAAGCCCTATAGTCATGACATCTTGAGGAGAGTCTTTACTGTATACTGATGTCATCAGAGTGCGCCCAGCCCTCTTCTTTTGTAGGATGTGGCTCCTGGGTGCTTAAGGTTCTAGTGGTAACTTAAGCCTCGTACACACGCGTCGAAAATCGGCAAGGAATTTTCGTCAGACGACCGATCTGCCTATTTTCGGCTTGTTAGTATGATGCTTTCGACAACCGACTCCGACTTTTCGGCTGAAAAAATTCTGGTGTGCAGGCTATAAAATTTTTTTCCTCCGTCAAAACACGTCCGATTTTCGTGCAGTCAGTACAGATTTCGACAGGGAAAAATCTTATGAGCAAGACTGGGCATGCTCAGAGATGAAAGAACACAAAGAAAGCAAACCAACACATGACATCACTTCTGAAGTAGAATTTTGTCGTGCGGGAAAATTTGTGTGCAGTCTAGGCACATTCCAACCAACAAAACACCACTCTGGACAAAAGACGGACGATCGGTCGGCCGATAATCGTTGCGTGTGTACTAGGCTTTAGTCTTTATATTTCAAGGTAGGACAGCATGAAAAGGTTCCTGTTTATACTTTACACTCAACCAATCACGTACCACCTCACTTGTGAAGGAAAGTTGCAGGTTGCTTTCTCTAGGCCAGAATGGACATCATTATTAGTCAACATCTTCAGGGTTTCCCCCGGAAGGGGAGATTCCTGCAGCACTCCAATACCAAGGCTCAATGGCCAGGAATAACGTTCTCACAGTAGAACCCTCACCAGGCAGGAGTCCAGGAGAGAAGACCTCATGCCAAGAAGTTTCTCAAATATTTAAAATCTTCCCAACCAGCTCAACAGAAACATTCCCATAGACACTCCTAAACCTTGTGGACAGCCTTCCCAGAAGAGTTGAAGCTGTTATAGCTGCAAAGGGTGGGCCAACTCAATATTAAACCCTACGGACTAAGACTGGGATGCCATTAAAGCTCATGTGTGTGTAGAGGCAGGCGTCCCAATACTTTTGACATTATAGTGTATGAGAATGGTTGTTGCACCTCTGTCGCTAACCAGAAGGAATTCCTCGCGATGACGATAATTATACCCATAACTAGTTTTGGAATGAATCTTTATTAAATGGAACAATTCAGCCTATGAAATTCCATTGCACACGTCCCCAGCGTTAGAAGGTACAGAATGCGTCCTGTGATGTCTAATTAAATGTATTTTTTGGATGAAACCTTTCCCGCACTCTGCACATGAAAAAGGGCGTTCGCCCGTGTGACCTCTCTGGTGTCTAAGAAGGTGTGCCTTCAAAGTGAAACATTTCCCGCAATCAGGACATGAAAAGGGACGCTCCCCCGTGTGACTTTTCTGGTGCTTTACAAGATATTTCTTCAGCATGAAGGACTTCCCACACTCTGAGCACGAAAAGGGGCGCTCGCCGCTGTGACTTTGGAGGTGTGAAAGAAGTTCTCTTTCTTGGATGAAAGATTTCCCGCACTCTGGGCAGGAAAACGGCTTCTCGCTGGAGTGGGTCTTCTGGTGTCTAACGAGTTCGGAATTATTGATAAAGGATTTCCCACACTCTGGGCAGGCATAGATCTCCTTCCCTGTGTGGCCTCTCTGGTGGATCTTCAGTTCCGTCTTCAGGACAACGGGGTTTTCTCCATGTGAAGTCTCTTATGTCTTTCGAGAGTCAGTTTCCGTGTGAAGCGTTTCCCGCACACTAAACAGAAGAACGGCTGTTCGCCGGTGTGGAATCTCTGGTGGTTAATAAGGGTGGTTTTATGAGTGAAACATTTCCCGCACTCGGGACAGGAAAACGGCTTCTCACCAGTGTGGAGTTTCAAATGAATGTTAAGGTGTCCTTTTTGTGAGAAGCATTTCCCGCACTCCGGACAGGAAAAGGGCTTCTCGCCCGTATGAACTCTCTGATGCCGGACAATATCTGCTTTATCTATAAAAGACTTCTTGCACTCCGCACACGAGAAAGGAGTCTCGCCCGTGTGAACTCTAAAGTGGGCCTTCAGGCGATCTTTCTGTTTAAAGCATTTCCCGCACTCTGGGCACGAATAGGGACGGTCTCCAGTGTGACTTTTTTCATGTCTGTCTAGATGTGATTTTGCAGTAAAGCCTTTCCCGCACTCCGAGCAGATAAAGGGCCGCATCCCGATGTGAACGTTTTCATGTCTGATAAGATTTGATTTGGTCTTGAAACACTTCCCGCACTCTAGACATACAAAGGGGCGCCTCTCTCTGTGGGTCTTCTGACGTAGAAGAGGTGTAATTATTGTGAAACAATCGTCATATGTAGAATTTGGTAATATCTCATCATCTCTAAGGATGGAAGCATGTGACTCGTCAGGGGAAGATTCCTCGGGATTGGATGGATCTATGGACCTATTCATACCGTAAAATGCCGGGTGGATATTGGAGGTCGTATCTAATATACTGCAAGATTCCTCGGGACTGGATGGATCTATGGACCTTTTCATACCGTAAAATGCCGGATGGATATTGGAGGTCGTATCTAATATACTGGAAGATTCCTCGGGACTGGATGGATCTATGGACCTATTCATACCGTAAAATGCCGGATGGATATTGGAGGTCGTATCTAATATATCGGAAGATTCCTCGTGGTCAGAGGCGTCTGCTGCTCTATCTACACCGTCATTTATTCTTTGATTCATATGGCCTTCTACTGGAGAATATTGTTCTATGCCATCATCTTTGATATTATACTCTGGAGACGAGATGAGATGTCCCATCAAGGTGCTCCAGGCACTGGGGTCATCTGTTAAAAAAACATTTTTCTTTTAGAATTTTAGAAGTCGATTTATTTTTCACATTTTATAGACATGAGTCATATGGATGTTGGTCTAGAAGGTATAGATCAGTTGGGAACATGACGTTATATTGAGGAATGGAGATGGACCTTTCATATGGTGTACAGTATCTCCTCCTCATTTGTTGGGAACATGACGTTATATTGAGGAATGGAGATGAACCTTTCATATGGTGTACAGTATCTCCTCCTCATTTGTTGGGAACGTGACGTTATATTGAGGAATGGAGATGGACCTTTCATATGGTGTACAGTATCTCCTCCTCATTTGTTGGGAACATGACGTTATATTGAGGAATGGAGAGGGACCTTTCATATGGTGTACAGTATCTCCTCCTCATTTGTTGGGAACATGACGTTATATTGAGGAATGGAGATGGACCTTTCATATGGTGTACAGTATCTCCTCCTCATTTGTTGGGAACATGACGTTATATTGAGGAATGGAGATGGACCTTTCATATGGTGTACAGTATCTCCTCCTCATTTGTTGGGAACGTGACGTTATATTGAGGAATGGAGATGGACCTTTCATATGGTGTACAGTATCTCCTCCTCATTTGTTGGGAACGTGACGTTATATTGAGGAATGGAGATGGACCTTTCATATGGTGTACAGTATCTCCTCCTCATTTGTTGGGAACATGACGTTATATTGAGGAATGGAGATGGACCTTTCATATGGTGTACAGTATCTCCTCCTCATTTGTTGGGGACATGACGTTATATTGGAGGAATGGAGATGGACCTTTCATATGGTGTACAGTATCTCCTCCTCATTTGTTGGGAACATGACGTTATATTGAGGAATGGAGATGGACCTTTCATATGGTGTACAGTATCTCCAATGGAGATAGACCTTTTAGATGGTGTACAATACTTCTATCTCCATTGATGGACAGTAGATGGCAGAGTAGGTACATGAATTTTATATCTGTTATGAAGGGAGAGAGAGTAGAACGCCATACGTTGGTGGGGGCATTTTGTTTGAAAGTGCACTTCTGCTTTCCTGGTCCAGTATTTATTATTCAGTCTAAACTGATCTTGTGGTCGGTTTCTGCAAGAAGTGTTAATTACTTACCTAAGCTCATATCTACAGAAGAATCCTCCTCTTTAATTGTTCCCACTATCACATCCTCCTCCATAGATGGCTGATCGGCCCTCACATACGTCTCATTTTCCTCCTGCTTAAGATCCACTTTTTTACCACTCGGGTCTTCATCCTAAATCCAGAATATGAAAGAAATATCATCTAAAGCTACAGAGAAGAACATTTCATACAGTCTAGTCTCTCATTCAGTTTAGTTCCACCTACCTGATGATGGTGAGGGATGGTGTGACCTTCCTGTGTGGAATCCCGGGAATACAGAGGACGGGGACATCTCTCTGGTGGGTTCCTGGTATTAGGGGTCTCCATCCTATCCTTGTGTCCTTCAGAAGGTTCCTCCATCACTCCATACTCCTCCTCATCCTCATCATAATCTTCTTTGACAATGATATTATAATTCTCGAGGTTTTCACTCTGAATATATAATAAAACATTTACGGTAACAAACACGCTTGTGTATAAATCAGAACTACCAATAATTGTTCGTCATCTACCTGATGATGGTGAGGGATGGTGTGACCTTCCTGTGTGGAATCCCGGGAATACAGAGGACGGGGACATCTCTCTGGTGGGTTCCCATTACTGGATCCATCTGTAGGAAACACACACACTGACTGAATACATTGTTTCTATGTGTTTATCAGATGATGGGGGATCTAGGTGGAGCCTCCGTACTGCTCTCTCCTTTACAATAAAGTCTCCTCTTACCCGGTGATGTGAGGGGCGGCTGATTCTCCATCATGACGTCCTTGTAGAGATCCTTGTGTCCTTCTAAATACTCCCACTCCTCCATGGAGAAATAGACAGTGACATCCTGACACCTTATAGGAACCTGACACACACAATGATACAGTCACCATCCAGACACATCCCTTGTCTGTTACTGGATAATGTCCCAGAATTCCCAGCACCGCTCACCTCTCCTGTCAGCAGCTCCATCATCTTCTGGATGACTTCTAGGATCTTCTCAAGATGGTGTCTCTCAGGTTTTAGGGAGTCACATGGAGGCACTCTGATTGGGGCTGATCCATTAGAATGGCTGTCGGATAACATTCGCTCCCGATTGGTCTTCACTACTTCATAAAGCTGTGTATAAGGAGACAGTAACTGTGATAATGATGAAAATTCCCAGAACCCTCCTCACCTCTCCGGTCAGGTCTGTGTTTTATTAATAGAGATGAGTGTTGTCATGTGACCTCCCAGAATCCTCCTCACCTCTCCGGTCAGGTCTGTGTTTTATTAATAGAAATAAGAGTGATGTCATGTGACCTCTCAGAATCCTCCTCACCTCTCCGGTCAGGTCTGTGTTTTATTAATAGAGATAAGAGTGATGTCATGTGACCTCCCAGAATCCTCCTCACCTCTCCGGTCAGGTCTGTGTATTATTAATAGAGATAAGAGTGATGTCATGTGACCTCCCAGAATCCTCCTCACCTCTCCGGTCAGGTCTGTGTTTTATTAATGGAGATAAGAGTGATGTCATGTGACCTCCCAGAATCCTCCTCACCTCTCCGGTCAGCAGGTAGATGATCTCCAGAGTGAGGTTTAGTATCTTCTTGATTATGTGACTGTGCTTCCCATCCATTGTCCTGGATTTGGTTGCTGGTCACTCAGAACGTTCCTTCTGTGGACAGACAACAAGCGGACAATGATCTAGGTTGTATTGGGATGAGGGTAGTCTAGGGGTTACAATGGTTGAATCAGAAACATGGTCAGGTAATAGGAATCCCCATACTGACTGCTGTGTAGTAATCTGGGAGCTGATCTGGACTCAGTTACGGTGGGATGTCCAGGTTCTGAGGTCATACATGGTCTGAGCTTCCTACGCACCGCTCCAGTCAAAAACAACTTTTCAGTGATGCCAGATTTATGTCTATTTACATTCTACTAAGGAGTCACTACAGCTCTGTCATCCCCATTGATGGATCCGTAAAAAGGTGTCATGTGACTATCCATTCGGGAGTCAGTCCATGTAGCGCCTGAGGTGATGGGGTGGCCCAAAGGCTGAAGGAACCCAGGCCTTGCAGCATTGTACCCTATCTCACTCCAGACCACCCACAGAACAGCCACTGGTTCAACACCCACCCCCCACAAGAAGGACTTATCCATAACCTGACCACTGGCAGCCTCGTAAGGACAACCACCTACATTAAATTAGATTCACATTGAAAGCCTTACTTCGTCTTTCTACATGACCGTTGTACATCTCTGGACTTGGGGAACGTAGATAACCTGACCACCGGCAGCCTCGTAAGAACAACCACCTCGATTAAATTAGATTCACATCAAAAGCCTTACTTCGTCTTTCTACATAGCCGTTGTACATCTCTGGACTTGGGGAACGTAGATAACCTGACCACCGGCAGCCTCGTAAGGACAACCACCTCGATTAAATTAGATTCACATCAAAAGCCTTACTTCGCCTTTCTACATAGCCGTTGTACATCTCTGGACTTGGGGAACGTAGATAACCTGACCACCGGCAGCCTCGTAAGGACAACCACCTCGATTCAATTAGATTCACATCAAAAGCCTTACTTCGTCTTTCTACATAGCCATTGTACATCTCTGGACTTGGGGAACGTAGATAACCTGATCGCCGGCAGCCTCGTAAGGACAACCACCTCGATTAACCACCTTTCTACTTAGCCGCTGTACATCTCTGGACTTGGGGAATGTAGATAGGATGTGTCCGTGTACAACTAGATATCGGTGGCTATTTTCAGTCCTATATAACGGGACATCTATGCGTGTAGGGATATATTATTACATCATAGAGATGTGTAGAATCAACCCCTGGGGATAGGAGGTTATATGTGTGGAAAAAGAAAATAAGATCTTATTACCTCCTCTGCTGCCAGTTCCAGCAATGTCTCCTCTCTACTTCCTCCCGAATCACCTCTCACCTGGAACATCCTATTTATACCTGACATCACTTCCTGTCTGTACCTGACATCACTTCCTGTCTGAGCCTTACGCTACCTCTTGTAGCCTTTTTTTTGGCAATTTTCCACTGCAAGTACCGGCTCGGCTTCACTCGGGCCTGCTTGGCTCTGTTGGTTTTCCACTGCATGGTACCGCATGGTACGGTGTTGGAACGGTTCGGTACGGTTTGCTTTTCCACTAAAGTAAAGTGGGTGGGGTAACAATGATTCTCTGACCAATCAGTGGCTAGTAGTGACAAATAGTCAAGGCTGCATGCAAAGGATTGTGGGATATGGTACCGGTACGGCCCTGTTGGAACCCCAACTGAGGCGGTACTGTTTAAGCGAGCCGTACCGTTTGGTTCCATGTAGTGGAAAAGCGCCACCGAACCGTTCCAACACCGTACCATGCGGTACCAGCAGTGGAAAAGCACAAAAGCGGGGTCACTGGGGGACACTGAGAATCTTTTTAGGAAGCCGAGGTCACTGGGGGACACTGGGAATCTTCTCAGGAAGTCGGGGTCACTGGGGGACACTGAGAATCTTCTCATGAAGCCGTGGGACACTGGGAATCTTCTCAAGAAGCCGAGGTCACTGGGGGACACTAGGAATCTTCTCAGGAAGTCGGGGACACTGGGAATCTTCTCAGGAAGCCTGGGACACTGGGGGACACTGGGAATCTTCTCAGGAAGCCGGGGACACTGAGGGACACTGAGAAACTTCTCAGGAAGCTGGGGTCACTGGGAATCTTCTCAGGAAGCCGGGGACACTGGGGGACACTGAGAATCTTCTCAGGAAGCCGGGGACACTGGGAATCTTCTCAGGAAGTCGGGGACACTGAGAATCTTCTCAGGAAGCCGGGGACACTGGGAATCTTCTCAGGAAGTCGGGGACACTGGGAATCTTCTAAGGAAGCCGGGGACACTGGGGGTCACTGGGAATCTTCTCAGGAAGTCGGGGTCACTGGAGGACACTGGGAATCTTCTCAGAAAGCTGGGGTCACTAGGGGACACGGAACCTTCTCAGGAAACCAGGTCACTAGGGGACACTGGGAACCTTCTCAGGAAGCCGGGGTCACTGGGAATCTTCTCAGGAAGCCGGGTCACTGGGAGACACTGGGAATCTTCTCAGGAAGCCGGGGTCACTGGGAATCTTCTCAGGAAGCCGGGTCACTGGGGGACACTGGGAATCTTCTCAGGAAGCCGGGGTCACTGGTGGACACTAATAATCTTCTCAGGAAGCCAGAGTTACTGTGGGGCACTGGGAATCTTTTCAGGAAGCCGGGGTCACTGGGGAACACTGAGAATCTTCTCAGGAAGCCGGGACACTGGGAAGCTTCTCAGGAAGCCGTGGTCACTGGGGGACACTGGGAATCTTCTCAGGAAGCCAGAGTTACTGTGGGGCACTGGGAATCTTTTCAGGAAGCCGGGGTCACTGGGGAACACTGAGAATCTTCTCAGGAAGCCGGGACACTGGGAAGCTTCTCAGGAAGCCGTGGTCACTGGGGGACACTGGGAATCTTCTCAGGAAGCCGGGGTTACTGGGGGGACACTGGGAATCTTCTCAGGAAGCTGGGATTACTGGGGGACACTGAGAATCTTCTCAGGAAGTCGGGGTCACTGGGGGACACTGAGAATCTTCTCAGGAAGCCGGGACACTGGGAAGCTTCTCAGGAAGCCGTGGTCACTGGGGGGCACTGGGAATCTTCTCAGGAAGCCGGGGTTACTGGGGGGACACTGGGAATCTTCTCAGGAAGCTGGGATTACTGGGGGACACTGAGAATCTTCTCAGGAAGTCGGGGTCACTGGGGGACACTGAGAATCTTCTCAGGAAGTCGGGGTCACTGGGGGACACTGAGAATCTTCTCAGGGAGCCGGGGTCACTGGTGGACACTGAGAATCTTCTCAGGAAGCCGGGTCACTGGGAATCTTCTCAGGAAGCCGGGGTCACTGGGGGACACTGGGAATCTTCTCAGGAAGCCGGGGTCACTGGGGGACACTGAGAATCTTCTCAGGAAGTCGGGGTCACTGGGGGACACTGAGAATCTTCTCAGGAAGTCGGGGTCACTGGGGGACACTGAGAATCTTCTCAGGGAGCCGGGGTCACTGGTGGACACTGAGAATCTTCTCAGGAAGCCGGGTCACTGGGAATCTTCTCAGGAAGCCGGGGTCACTGGGGGACACTGGGAATCTTCTCAGGAAGCCGGGGTTACTGGGGGACACTGGGAATCTTCTCGGGAAGCTGGGATTACTGGGGGACACTGAGAATCTTCTCAGGAACCCAGGGTCACTGGGGGACACTGGGAATCTTCTCAGGAAGCCAGGGTCACTGGGGGACACTGAGAATCTTCTCAGGAAGTCGGGGTCACTGGGGGACACTGAGAATCTTCGCAGGAAGTCGGGGTCACTGGGGGACACTGAGAATCTTCTCAGGGAGCCGGGGTCACTGGTGGACACTGAGAATCTTCTCAGGAAGCCGGGTCACTGGGAATCTTCTCAGGAAGCCGGGGTCACTGGGGGACACTGGGAATCTTCTCAGGAAGCCGGGGTTACTGGGGGACACTGGGAATCTTCTCGGGAAGCTGGGATTACTGGGGGACACTGGGAATCTTCTCAGGAACCCAGGGTCACTGGGGGACACTGGGAATCTTCTCAGGAAGCCGGGGTCACTGGGGGACACTGGGAATCTTCTCAGGAAGCCGGGGTCACTGGGGGACACTGGGAATCTTCTCAGGAAGCCGAGGACACTGGGAATCTTCTCAGGAAGTCAGGGTCACTGGGGGACACTGGGAATCTTCTCAGGAAGCTGGGGACACTGGGAAGCTTCTCAGGAATTCTGGGTCACTGAGGAACACTGGGAATCTTCTCAGGAAGCCGGGGTCACTGGGGAACACTGGGAGTGTGTTACTGGGAGGAGTAGTGTCACCCAGGACAGGAAGTGTGTTACTGGGAGGAGTGTTGTCACCCAGGACAGGAAGTGTGTTACTGGGAGGATCACCGGGTGAAAATAAAAGTAAATGAAAAAAGAGGAATGCAGCCGCCATGTTTGTTTTGGGGGTTTATATAAACTTTATTAGTACTCATCCACACATTCTATATGTTGATAACACGCCATTGTAAAACATTTCCCGCACTCTGTCCATGGCAAAGGCCGCCTGTCTACATGAATCCTCTGGTGTATAGGAAACTAAAATTTTCTCTATGTTAAACATTTCCCGCACTTGGTGCATGGAAAAGGCTGACTGTCTATGTGAATCCTCTGCCTTATAGAAAGATAATTTCCCGTACTAGAAGATTTCCCGCACTTGGTGCATAGAAATGGCCAGCTGCCGATGAGAATACTCTGATCTATAAGAAGCCAATTTCTCCATGTTAAACATTTCCCGCACTCAGTGCATGGAAAAGGAAGGCTGTCTGTGTGAATCCTCTAACTAACTAGTTTCTCCATGCTAAACATTTCCCGCACTTGATGCATGGAAAAGTCCTGCTGCATGTTTGAATTCTCTGGTGTATAAGAAGCTAATTTCCCCACATGAAACATTTCCCGCACTAACAATAGAGGATTGTCTTCCCCCGGTGTGTCTTTTTATATGGGTCTTGAGGCTTCCTCAACCCAACAACCATTTCCCGCACTTGATGCATGGGAAAATTAAGGCTGTCTGTGTGAATCGTTTAGCCTATAAGAATCAAATTTCCTCACATGAAACATTTCCCGCACTTGATGCATGGAAAAGTCCGGCTGTTTGAATTCTCTGGTGTATAAGAAGCTAATTTCCCCACATTAAACATTTCCCGCACTTGATGGATGGAAAAGTCCGGCTGTTTGAATTCTCTGGTGTATAAGAAGCTAATTTCCCCACATGAAACATTTCCCGCACTTGATGGATGGAAAAGTCCGTCTGTATGAATTCTCTGGTGTATAAGAAGCTAATTTCCCCACATGAAACATTTCCCGCACAAAGACCAGGAGACCAGCTTTTTCCCGGTGAGACTTTTCCTATGACTCTCCCTCTACCCAGCAAACACTTCCCGCACCGTGAGCCTTCTGGTGTCGGAGGAGCTCGGACTTGTATAGATAGGATTTGTGGCAGTCCGGACACTGATAGGTCCTCTTCTTGGGGTGACTCCTCTGATGGATCTTCATCTCGCACTTCGTATTGAATGGCATCCCGCACTCCACACAGGACAGTGTGGTTTCGCTCAACTTCTGGTGTCTTTCGAGACTCATTTTCCGCGTGAAGCGTTTCCCGCACACCGTACAGGAAAACGGCTGCTCCCCGGTGTGGAATCTCTGGTGGTTGACGAGCGTGGATTTATGAGTGAAACGTTTCCCGCACTCGGGACAGGCAAAGGCTTTCTCGCCGGTGTGAAGTCTCAAATGGATATTGAGGTGTCCTTTTTGTGAGAAGCATTTCCCGCACTCCGGGCAGGCGAAGGGCCTCTCCCCCGTGTGAACTCTCAGGTGACTGACAAAATGCGCTTTGTCTATGAAGGACTTCTGGCACTCCGCACACGAGAAAGGAGTCTCACCCTTGTGAATTCTACGGTGGGCAGACAGACGGTCTTTCTGCTTGAAGCATTTCCCGCACTCTGGGCATGAATAAGGGCGGTCCCCGGTGTGACTTTTTTTATGCCTGTCAAGATGCGATTTGGCAGTATAGTCTTTCCCGCACTCGGAGCAGGAATAAGGCCGCTTCCCGATGTGAACATTTTCATGTCTGTTGAGATTGGATTTGGTTTGAAAACACTTCCCACACTCTAAGCATATAAAAGGGTGGTTCTCGTTGGGGGTTTGCTGATGTGGAAGAGGTGATGACTTATCGGGAGAAGATTCCTCGGGGTTGGGTGGGGACCTCTTCATACTATAGAAGACTGGATGAATATTTGAGGTGTCCAATTTCCTGAAGGATTCCTCGAGGTGAGGAGGAACGGATGAGTCATCGGCACGGCCAGGACTCCCAAATCCTTCATGCTTGGCAAAATGTTCTGGAAACGGAAGTCCCACCGAGGAATTCCAGGCAATGATCTCATCTGTGGAAGAGATATCCTTATTAATTTCCGAAACACGATCAGATTTCATGTTCTCCACTCTGGAGGCATCTATGAAGAAGGTACCACCCATAGAGCCCCGTCATAGGATAAGGACCGCCCATAGAGCTCCGTCATAGGATAAGGACCACCCATAGAGCTCCGTCATAGGATAAGGACCGCCCATAGAGCTCCCTAATAGGATAAGGACCACCCATAGAGCTCCGTCATAGGATAAGGACCACCCATAGAGCTCCGTCTATAGGATAAGGACCACCCATAGAGCTCCGTCTAAAGGATAAGGACCAACCATAGAGCTCCGTCATAGGATAAGGACCGCCCATAGAGCTCCGTCATAGGATAAGGACCACCCATAGAGCTCCGTCATAGGATAAGGACCACCCATAGAGCTCTGTCATAGGATAAGGACCACCCATAGAGCTCCGTCATAGGATAAGGACCACCCATAGAGCTCCGTCATAGGATAAGGACCGCCCATAGAGCTCCGTCATAGGATAAGGACCAACCATAGAGCTCCGTCTATAGGATAAGGACCACCCATAGAGCTCCATCATAGGATAAGGACCACCCATAGAGCTCCGTCATAGGATAAGGACCTCCCATACCGGGCAGGATTCAGGAGAATATACAATACAACTCTATGGTGATGGACCTTTCATATGGTGTATACAGTACGTCCTCCTCATTTGTTGGAACATGACGTTATATTGAGGAATGTGTTCATAATTATTATAAGTGTTATAATCATTTATGTATACATAGGAGTATATCTAGAAACTGCATTCCTTCAGCAGATTCTGCTAAGAATTTAAACAGTGGCAACTGCATATCCTGCCATATGTTGCTTGTTAAGACCTTATATGAAGTTTTCACACTTAAAAAGACTTACTACATGTCTGAATCTGTATATCCTGTCCCGATGTTTAGAAATAATAGACTACTGTTCAACCCCCTTCCTTAAGATATATTAAAGGCTGTCAATCATTGTCCAAAGGAAGGAGGGGGGGGGGGGGTTTCAATTTTAACTATGTCTGAAACATATATAAGGACAGCAGACACGTATGCAAACCAGACGGGTTATAGAAGCTCACAGAAGGATGTCGATATAACCTCTCTCCTCGTATATGAGTATTAAATGAATTCTTCTTTGAATCAGCTTGTGGTCTAACGGTAATTTCCATTACAGAATGGAGATGGACCTTTCATATGGTGTATACAGTACGTCCTCCTAATTTGTTGGGAACATGACGTTATATTGGAGGAATGGAGATGGACCTTTCATATGGTGTACAGTATCTCCTCCTCATTTGTTAGGAACATGACGTTATATTGGAGGAATGGAGATGGACCTTTCATATGGTGTACAGTATCTCCTCCTCATTTGTTGGGAACATGACGTTATATTGAGGAATGGAGATGGACCTTTCATATGGTGTACAGTATCTCCTCCTCATTTGTTGGGAACATGACGTTATATTGAGGAATGGAGATGGACCTTTCATATGGTGTACAGTATCTCCTCCTCATTTGTTAGGAACATGACGTTATATTGGAGGAATGGAGATGGACCTTTCATATGGTGTACAGTATCTCCTCCTCATTTGTTGGGAACATGACGTTATATTGAGGAATGGAGATGGACCTTTCATATGGTGTACAGTATCTCCTCCTCATTTGTTAGGAACATGACGTTATATTGGAGGAATGGAGATGGACCTTTCATATGGTGTACAGTATCTCCTCCTCATTTGTTGGGAACATGACGTTATATTGAGGAATGGAGATGGACCTTTCATATGGTGTACAGTATCTCCTCCTCATTTGTTGGGAACATGACGTTATATTGGAGGAATGGAGATGGACCTTTCATATGGTGTACAGTATCTCCTCCTCATTTGTTAGGAACATGACGTTATATTGGAGGAATGGAGATGGACCTTTCATATGGTGTACAGTATCTCCTCCTCATTTGTTGGGAACATGACGTTATATTGAGGAATGGAGATGGACCTTTCATATGGTGTACAGTATCTCCTCCTCATTTGTTGGGAACATGACGTTATATTGAGGAATGGAGATGGACCTTTCATATGGTGTACAGTATCTCCTCCTCATTTGTTGGGAACATGACGTTATATTGAGGAATGGAGATGGACCTTTCATATGGTGTACAGTATCTCCTCCTCATTTGTTAGGAACATGACGTTATATTGGAGGAATGGAGATGGACCTTTCATATGGTGTACAGTATCTCCTCCTCATTTGTTGGGAACATGACGTTATATTGAGGAATGGAGATGGACCTTTCATATGGTGTACAGTATCTCCTCCTCATTTGTTAGGAACATGACGTTATATTGGAGGAATGGAGATGGACCTTTCATATGGTGTACAGTATCTCCTCCTCATTTGTTGGGAACATGACGTTATATTGAGGAATGGAGATGGACCTTTCATATGGTGTACAGTATCTCCTCCTCATTTGTTGGGAACATGACGTTATATTGAGGAATGGAGATGGACCTTTCATATGGTGTACAGTATCTCCTCCTCATTTGTTGGGAACATGACGTTATATTGAGGAATGGAGATGGACCTTTCATATGGTGTACAGCAGGCATCACTAAATGGCGGACCGCGGGCCAGGTCCGGCCCCAATCACTCTCTCAACCGGCCCGCAGCGGTCTCGCCATTTAGATGCCTGTTCTTCTCTCAGCTGTCACGCTTTCGCTTTCATCTTCACAGACCCAACTGCGGGAGGCAGGGACAGTTCTGGAGGGAGGGCGGAAGCTAAACAAGCCAGTGATTGGTTGCTAAGATAAAGGGCAGTCCAAGCAACCAATCACCAGTTTGCAGCTTCCGTCTTCTATTCAGAGCTACTGTGCCTCTCGTCCTCCTGTCTGTGTAAGGCAGGGGAAATGTGTGAAGAGAGAGAGGTGATGTGTGGCGAGGACGGAGTAGGAGGAAGAATGGACTACAGCAGAACAAGGTGGAGTGTATAAATAGGTCACTATTTTTACAGCATTAGAAAACTATGATCACTGAGTGGGGAGAGATGTTGCAGTGATCACTGTGAAGGAGGTAGTAAGAAGTGATCACTGCTGCTGATTGATGGGAGATCAATGTCTGAACCTGTGTAAACCCTACATCTGGTGCCTGCTATGTCTGCTGTGTGTGATGGTTGCAGGAGACATTGAAAGGGATCAAAATGCTAACTAATTGTCAGCTTGCTATAGTGCTTTTTTTCTCCTATCTCAATCTTAAGTGCAGTCATTGTTTGCTGCCCCCTATTTTATGTTAAGGGGCACACTGATGGGCACAGCAAAATGGGTCCATCAGCATGCCCCTTAAAGTGGTTGTAAACCCCCAAGTAGTGTTTGTATCTAAAGGTAAGCCTATAATAAAGCTTACCTATAGGTACTGTAGATATCTACTAAACTTGCACCGTTTGACGTTATCAGCACATGCGCTCTGAATGAACCCGTGTGCCCTGTGCCATGATTGACGGCTCCCGGGCGCATGCACAGGAGTGACGTCCTCACTGCTCTGGCCAATCAGGTGGCCAGATGACGCGAACTCGGAAGTAAGACGGCTGAACATGTCAGCCATGTTACCAGTGAGCGAGCGGCGCTGCAGGGGCTTCGTTCTAAGGTAAGTATTTCATAATGAGCTAGTATGCGATGCATACTAGCTCATTATGCCTTTGTCTTCCAGGTTTTTTTTTTCTGAGGTTTACAACCTCTTTAACATAAAATGTACCCATCAGAGTGCCCCTTAACATAAAAAATGGGGCATGCTGATGGGCACATATTATGTAAGTGGGATTGCACTGATGGGCACATGTTAAGGGGGGCACTCTGATGAGGACACCTGAAGTAAGGGGGCACACTGATCTGAATACCGGATCTAAGGTGGCACTGTGATGGCCCCACCTGATGTAAGGGGGCACTCTTAAGAGGACACCTGATGTAAAGGAGCACTCTAACCTTATTCGATGGGTACAAATGATGTAAGGGGGCACTCTGATGATGGCACCTAATGTAAGGGGGCCTTATGATGAAGAAACCTGATGTAAGGGGGGCACTCTGATGGGGACATCTCATATAAGGGGGTACCCTGACAGTGGCAACTGTTTTATGGGGGGACCCAATGTAATGAATCACTCTGGTAGGGGCACCTGATGTAAGGGGGAACACTATTGGGGACAGTTACAGAGTATTACCAGAGCGTGTGGGGAAAACAGTAATAAAAGCATCATAGAGCGTGGCTGTGCCAAAAAAAAGGAAAGTAGAAGCGTACAATCTTTCATGGCACATGCTTGAGATTCGGACCTCGGCCAGAAGAAAATTTTAGTGACCGGACCTCCTTGAATTTTAATTCACTACCCCTGGTGTACAGTATCTCCTCCTAATTTGTTGGGGACATGATGTTATATTGAGGAATGGAGATGGACCTTTCATATGGTGTACAGTATCTCCTCCTCATTTGTTGGGGACATGATGTTATATTGAGGAATGGAGATGGACCTTTCATATGATGTACAGTATCTCCTCCTCATTGGTTGGGAATATGACGTTATATTGGAGTAATGGAGATGGACCTTTCATATGGTGTACAGTATCTCCTCCTCATTTGTTGGGAACATGATGTTATATTGAGGAATGGAGATGGACCTTTCATATGGTGTACAGTATCTCCTCCTCATTTGTTGGGAACATGACGTTATATTGGAGGAATGGAGATTGACCTTTCATATGGTGTACATCAGCTGCTATATCTCCATCTCTGTTGGTCATTCTAAATATCTTAAACTTGTGAAAGTAAAACGGACCTGGCTGTTATCAGTTTCGGCATTTAGCGTTCATAACTCACCTGAGCTGATATCTGGAGAAGAATCCTCCTCTTTAACTGTCACCATTGTCCTGGCCTCCTCTATAAACAGATCACCCATCACGTGCGTCTCTTCTTCTTCCTCTTTAATCTTAATTTTCAATTCACTCAAATCTTCAGCCTAAACCAACAAGATGAAATATCAGCCAACTCTACATACCAGTACAACATTCCACATGGCCTGTGGTCTCAATCGGTCCTATCTACCTGACTACATTGTGCGTAGCGGGGACCTTTCTGTGTGGAATCCTGGAGACTGGGAGATCTTTCTGGTGGGTTTCGCTTACTGGATCCATCTGTAGGAAAACACACACTGACTGAATATATTGTCTCCTCACCATTCTATTTCTACCGGTTTATAAACCTTCATTAGAAGCTACAAATATCAACACAATGGAAATGTGTTCATTACTCACCTGGGCTGGTATTAGGTGAAGACCCTTCCTGTCCAGTTGTCACCATCACCACATCCTCCTCCATAGACTGCTGACCATCCCTCACATACGTCTCCTCTTCTTCTTCTTCTTTGACCCCAACATTGCAATCCGTCAGTTCTTTAAGCTAAATTACCAAAAACAATATCTGAATGATGAAACATACATAGAGGAATATAATCTTGTACCTTTGGGAGTCACTTTTACATTTTTGACCTTCAGTCCCGTCTACCTGATCAAGGATGAAGTCATCTTCCTGTGTGGAATCCCGGGAATACAGAGGACGGGGACATCTCTCTGGTGGGTTCCCATTACTGGATCCATCTGTAGGAAACACACACACTGACTGAATACATTGTTTCTATGTGTTTATCAGATGATGGGGATCTAGGTGGAGCCTCCGTACTGCTCTCTCCTTTACAATAAAGTCTCCTCTTACCCGGCTGATTCTCCATCATGACGTCCTTGTAGAGATCCTTGTGTCCTTCTAAATACTCCCACTCCTCCATGGAGAAATAGACAGTGACATCCTGACACCTTATAGGAACCTGACACACACAATGATACAGTCACCATACAGACACATCCCTTGTCTGTTACTGGATAATGTCCCAGAATTCCCAGCACCGCTCACCTCTCCTGTCAGCAGATGGACCATCATGGTGGTCAGTTCCAGGATCTTCTGCTCTTTGTTCCTCTCAGGTATGGGAGAATGAGGGGGAGGCACCATGGTGGGGCTCTGGGTCCGGCTCCATCCTCCTGAGATTGGCTCCCCGCTAGACTTCTTCACTACAACATAATCCTACAGATCAGGAGAAAGATAAACCGATATCAATCATCTGACATCATCTACATGTCTACAATAAGACCATGGACTACTGACCACACTAGACAAGAGTGATGTCATGTGACCTCCCAGAATCCTCCTCACCTCTCCGGTCTGGTCTGTGTTTTATTAATAGAGATAAGAGTGATGTCATGTGACCTCCCAGAATCCTCCTCACCTCTCCGGTCAGGTCTGTGTTTTATTAATAGAGATCAGAGTGATGTCATGTGACCTCCCAGAATCCTCCTCACCTCTCCGGTCAGCAGGTAGATGATCTCCAGGGTGAGGTTTAGTATCTTCTTGGTCATGTGATCTTGCTTCCCATCCATTGTCCTGGAATCGGTTGTCGGTCACTCGGAACGTTCCTTCTGTGGATGGACAACAAGCTGACAATGATCTAGGTTGTATTGGGATGGGAGTAGTGTAGGGGTTACAATGGTGGAATTATACACTCGGTCGGGTATTAGATTACTATAGAGCAGTCAGTATGGGGATTCCTGAGTGCTGATCTGGGTTATTTTGTCCAGGTCATTCTGTAGGATATCTGCTTCATGCTGTGCAGTTATTGCCCTGCCCAATTTTGTGTCATCTGCAAAAACCGATATCGAACTACTGATCCCGTCCTCAATGCTGTTTATGAATAAATCGAACAAGGTTGGTCCCAGGACTGAGCCTTGGGGGACCCCGCTTACTACCCCAGACCAGTCTGAGTATGCGTTATTTATTACCACCCTTTGGACCGGAAAGACACGGAAAGGAAGACCAGACAGTTCTAAGCTGGCCGTGTCCTCTGTGATCTGACACCAACCAACGCATCCCCTGACACCCACATATGGTGGACATAAGACAGACTTCTCTCTACATGGCCATTGTACGTTCCTGGACTCGGAGAACATAGACAGGACATGTCCATGTACAACCAAATCTTAGATATATTTGTGTCTGTTTTCAGTCCTCTATAACAGGAGATCTATGTTTGTAGGAAGTTATTATTACATCGCAGAGGTGTGAAGAATTGCCTGCCGGCGATAGGACGGTATATGTCGGGAAATAAAAAATAAGATCTTATTACCTCCTCTGCTGCCAGTTCCAGCAATGTCTCCTCTATACTTCCTCCCGACTTACATCTGACCTGGAACTGCCTATTTATACCTGGCATCACTTCCTGTCTGTGTCTGACATCACTTCCTGTCTTTACCTAACTTCACTTCTGCTCCCTCCCTGGTGGTCGAGACAATTGAGTACTGTCCGTGATACTTTTTTTTTATTTGCACCAACATACAATTTTTCAGGACAAGCTTTCGGGGTATGTCCCCTTCTTCAAGATCCAAGCAGTACTCCCTGGTGGTCAGTGCTGCCTATTTCTGGGGAGCGTTCCTTTACACCAGCCTTTTTCAACCAGCTTGCCCAGGCACCCCGGGGTTAGAATTACATAGTTTGTGAGGTTGAAAAAAGACATCAGTCCATCCAGTTCAACCTATGATGTGTGTGTGTGTGTGTTTGCTGTTAACTGTACATTGTATACCCCTGTATGTTGTACATTGTATACCCCTGTATGTTGTACATTGTATACCCCCTGTATGTTGTACATTGTATACCCCCTGTATGTTGTACATTGTATACCCCTGTATGTTGTACATTGTATACCCCCTGTATGTTGTACATTGTATACCCCTGTATGTTGTACATTGTATACCCCTGTATGTTGTACATTGTATACCCCCTGTATGTTGTACATTGTATACCCCCTGTATGTTGTACATTGTATACCCCCTGTATGTTGTACATTGTATACCCCTGTATGTTGTACATTGTATTCCCCTGTATGTTGTACATTGTATATCCCTGTATGTTGTGGTCTTTAAGGTGCCCATCTAATAGTTTTTTGAAACGATTGATGCTTCCTGCTGGTACGACTGCTTGTGGAAGAGAATTCCACATCCTTCCTGCTCTGACAGTAAAGAACCCCCTGCGTATTTTTAGCTTAAACCGTTTTTCTTCTAGTTTTAGTGAGTGGCCACGTGTCTTATTGTATTGCCTTTCTCTGAATAGTTTGTTCCTTATGCTAGGGTCACCAGTACAGTATTTGTACATTGATATCATATCCCCCCTCAATCGTCTCTTCTCCAGAGAGAATAAGTTCAGTGCTTGTAGCCTTTCCTCATAGCTGATGTCCTCCATTCCCCTAATTATTTTTGTTGCCCTTCTCTGGACTCTCTCCAGTTCCAGCACATCCTTCCTGAGGACCGGTGCCCAGAACTGGACGGAATACTCCAGATGTGAAGGTTTGCCACCTCATCCCTTTAAACCAGGACACACATTAATTACACAGGTTCTGTGGCTGATTAAGGTGGTAATTAAACTCACTTGGTGCCTTATGAACCTGTGTCTTGGATTAAAGGGATGAGGTGGCAACCATACCTGGGGTGCCTTGACAAAATGCCTAAAAATGGCCCCAAATACAAGCCAGCAGGAATATAGACTACCTTTTAGTTACACAAAGCCACAGGTTTTCATTGTGCACCATTACGACCTTCTAGCCATTGATGTCCTAACTACCAATGACCCTCCCCTGCCCCTCTCTGTCGTCTCTGGAGAAACACTGAGGGAGAAGAGAAACATTGGAATACTAGTCAGTGTGCAAAAGTGCACACTGATATCCAGTGAAAAACAGTCCCAATAAAAGTCCTCCATATCCTTCAAAGGGAACGGCTCGCTCCTCATGCTGTGATAGGTCAGTGCATCCCAGAAGTGAATACTTTAACAAAGAAAAGGTGCCACCCTGCGTGTAAAAATCCCCACTCACCAGATGTTGATCCTCCTTACCATATGGCAATAGGATGAAAGGAAGCTTTAGTGGTCTCCTTGACCAGGACATAATTTCTGGCCGGTCCATCGGTCCCCCTTCCTCATAGTAGATGAGAGCTCCAAAATGAATATGGGAGATGGGAAACAAAAACAGAGAGTGGAATAGCCCCTATACATGGGCTCTAAATAAAGGCTACCATACAATTCTACGCTATGTGGAGTCCGCTCTCCGTTTTTGTGGGGCTGATGGGATAGATAGCGTGGAGAACATCCCGTGTCAGGTACCAAATCTAGAGAATTTTATAGGTATTTTTTACGTATAAAGAGTACATAAGGAACTCTTCGCTGCCTGAGATCAGATTGTCTGCTACGTCTTGAGGAGAACCTCCTCACCTAATACCTTCTCACATCGGAGCATATTTAACTCGATCTTTCTGTTTTTCTAAATATAGCAGATTAGACACAAGTTTCTGGTTGTTGGTGCTCAGAACTTGAGTTTGCTCATCTAAAGCCTAGTACACACGCAACGATTATCGGCCGACCGATCGTCCGTCTTTTGTCCAGAGTGGTGTTTTGTTGGTTGGAATGTGCTCTAGACTGAACATGAATTTTCCCGACAAAATTCTACTTCAGAAGTGATGTCATGTGCTGGTTTGCTTTCTTTGTGTTCTTTCTTCTCTGAGCATGCCCAGACTTGCTCATTAGATTTTTCCCTGTCGAAATCTGTACTGACTGCACGAAAATCGGACGTGTTTTGACGGCAGACAAAAATTTTATAGCCTGCACACCAGATTTTTTTCAGCCGAAAAGTCGGAGTCGGTTGTCGGAAGCATCATACTAACAAGCTGAAAATCGGCAGATCGGTTGTCGGAAAAAAATTCCCTGCCGATTTTCGACGCGTGTGTACGAGGCTTAAGGCTGCAATTTCTTTTTGATAATGAGTTTTCAAGATCTCTATCATTTGGATTGAGCATTTCTGGAGGTTATCCTCCCAAAGCCCTTTCATCTCATTGCTAACCACCGGTATAGTGGAGAAATTCAGAATTCTCAGGCCAAATGGAACGCACTTACCCTCCGTGTATAAATCAAAAGTATTTCATGTGCCAGTAATAATGACGATTTTCTCATTGTTTAATCTTTTGAAGGAAAGTGTCAATATCCTGATGTCCCTCAGCTGTACCCAGGGCCATCTTACCGAATGGGCATGCCCCAGCCAAGCATTAGTCCCGATTCCCGTGTGCATCTCGCCGCCGAACTTAGCAGGTGGCAAGCGCCTGTCCGCCCTGCGCTGCTGTTAGGCCACTTGGGCCGTGGAGGGGGAGCCCCCAACTGCAGGAATGCCTGTCCGCCTCCACGGGAACAGGCACACACAGGATAGTTGAGTCTGTCTCCCGTCCGTGTGTGTGTTCACCGAACCCAGCCGCCCAACTTGGGAGCTGTCATTAGCCTGGCACTGCTGTACCGATAAATATCGCCTTATCAATAATTTGCATTTTTATTCTCGTGGGTGATTGTGTAGGCGGGGCCCCAGTGTATTGCATTGCCTGGGCCCATTTAATGCTCTTAAGATGGCACTGGCTGTACCAATCGCCTCTGATTGTATCCTAGAGGTAAAACCCTCCCAATCCTGTCCACAAAAATTCATCCTAGTTGATCACCTAATCTGTTAAAGTTTATCCAGTTGATAATAAAAGTTTCTAATTATAAACCTGAAGAGGGGGGGGGGCCCGGACAACCAATAGACAGGTGTTTTTCACCCAAT
Organism: Pelophylax lessonae; assembly: GCF_965119305.1. Classification (NCBI taxonomy): domain Eukaryota; kingdom Metazoa; phylum Chordata; class Amphibia; order Anura; family Ranidae; genus Pelophylax; species Pelophylax lessonae. The sequence goes on from NC_138776.1 coordinate 272,928,535, forward strand.
AAGAGGAATAAATAGATAAATTGAGGTCCTGGCTACTCGTGTCAACATCCCAATGATAAATAGAGAAAACCAAAATGAAACTACGGGACTTCCCCTTCAGTATAATTATAGATAGACATATATTGTTAAAAGAACGTTACTTACTTGTGATGTACGATATTCCTTATTGATTTTAGGGGAAATATCATTCCTCAATCTTTGGGTTTTTAACTAATAATGATTGTGTTTGAATAAAGTAACTTTCTTTTACCAATGAATGTGTATCTATAATTATACTGAAGGGGGAGTTCAACACTTATAAAGTCCCATAGTTCCATTTCGGTTTTCTCTATTTATCATTGGGATGTGGTGTTGACGTGAGTAGCCAGGACCTCAATTTATCTATTTATTCCTCCACCCAAAACTCGCTCCTCCATGTCTTTATGGACCAGGGGTTGGGCTTGGCCCCTTAGTTCCAGTGAAGGGAACTCTTAAGGTGCCAGGATACCTGGACAATTTCATGCCAAAAGAGGTCACTTCTGACCCCAACTCTCAGTGCAGGCTGGTCAAGTTCCTCCACCCCAAACTCACTCCTCCATGTCTTTATGAACCAGGGGTTGGGCTTGACCCCTTAGTTCCAGTGAAGGGAACTCTTAAGGTGCCAGCATAGTTACATAGTTAGTCAGGTTGAAAAAAGACACAAGTCCATCTGGCTCGACCAATAAATACCTGGACAATTTCATGCCAAAAGAGGTCACTTCTGGCCTCAACCCTCAGTGCAGGCCAGTCAAGTTCTTCCACCCCAAACTCGCTCCTCCATGTCTTTATGAACCAGGGGTTGGGCTTGGCCCCTTAGTTCCAGTGAAGGGAACTCTTAAGGTGCCAGCATACCTGGACAATTTCATGCCAAAAGAAGTTACTTCTGACCTCAACTCTCAGTGCAGGCTGGTTAAGTTCCTCCACCCCAAACTCACTCCTACATGTCTTTATGAACCAGGGGTTGGGCCCTTAGTTCCGGTGAAGGGAACTCTTAAGGTGCCAGCATAGTTACATAGTTAGTCACTTTGAAATAATTTCATCAATGTTCCACCTCGGGCCTACGGGTCTGGATGTTATAATCTATACCCGATAACCTACCTGCAGCTGAACGTTTCACATTTCTTTGTGAACGGGAAACATTTTGGATTTACACCTTAGATTCTCTTAGCCTTAATGGGTTGAATGAAGAATTAGACGTCCATACCATTATATAACAGCCTTATTTATCCCTTGTATACTTCTCCTCTAATGTTACCATTTATCATTTCAGGTTCCCCTCTCTTTTTCATCGTTAGCCATTCAAATTTCTCCCACTAATTTGTAAGTATATTTTTGCCCCCCTCCCACACCCCCCCCCTCCTTTCACACCCCTCCCCCCTCTCTTCCCCCTGTGCCCCCACCCACCCAACCCCCTCCCCCCTTCCCTCATATATCTAATATAATATAACATATATCCAATTTATTTAATAATTAATTATTTTGCATCTTTATTATCCACCATGTTTTTGTTTTTATCTGTCATTTCTTGCTTACTCTTGTTGTTCTTTCTGGTATGGTTAGGATCAGTTTATTTCCACCATGACCAGTACTGTATACCCTTGAACATGTTGTACTGTACTATACATTTATTTTATATATGGTTGCACTAGCTTAATTCATATATTTATCATGGTGTGTCTAAACACATAAAGCCATATCTGCCTATTGTCCTTTCGAAGTGACCCTATATGACCATATATTACTTATACTTCCTCACAAAATTCCCAGTATCTGTATTAATCAGCCCACAGTGTTGCGGTTTTAAGTACTTGTTGCCCTTTTTAATTGTCCGGGACATGCCCCCAGCATTTGCCTATAAAAGACATTCTCTCTCCCTATGTTATTCACTTCAACTGAAGTAGGAGTGCGCTTGCCCCGCCCGGGCCTCCGCGCAGACTCCGAAACGCGTCAGAGTTGGGCTTGGCCCCTTAGTTCCAGTGAAGGGAACTCTTAAGGTGCCAGCATAGATACATAGTTAGTCAGGTTGAAAAAAGACACAAGTCTTATCTGGCTCAACCAATAAATACCTGGACAATTTCATGCCAAAAGAGGTCACCCTCAGTGCAGACCAGTCATGTTCCTCCACCCCAAACTCGCTCCTCCATGTCTTTATGGACCTTGCTTTGTGCACTGGTGTGCAGTCATGTTGGAACAGGGAGGGGCCATCCCCAAACTCCTCCCACAAAGTTGGGAGCATGAAATTGTCCGAATTGTCTCGGTATGCTGACGCCTTTAGAATTCCCTTCGGGATCTCTTGCTGGTCGGATCACCGGGTGAAGAAAAAAAAAAAGCAAAGAACCCTGGAAAGAAAAGTGGAATGCAGCCACCACACGTTTGTTTTTGGGTTTAGAAAAACTTTATTAGTACTCATCTACACATCGTCTATGCTGATAACACGCTATTGTAAAACTACGGGAGTACTTCTCACACCAGACACCACCTATAACCAAGAAAAAAAAACACTTATGGGTGGAGCTACCGGGTGTAAATCTTCCTCCTCTGTGCCACACACAGGACAATCCCCGAGAGAATAATTCAGTCACCCTGAGATCACCGCCAGCATCCTTCGATGTCTACGGAGATTCCCTTTCTTCATGAAACATTTCCCACACTCAGTACATGGAAAAGGCCATCTGTCTACATAAATCCTCTGGTTTATAAGAAGCTAATTTCCTCATCTGAAACATTTCCCGCACTCGGTGAATGGAAAAGGCCGACTACCTGATTGAAAAGGCCAGCTGTCTCCATGAATCCTCTGTTGTATAGAAGCAATTTTCTCCATGTAAAACATTTCCCGCACTCAGTGCATGGAAAAGGCTGTCTGTCTATGTGAATCCTCTGGCTTATAAGTAGATAATTTCCTCTTCTGACACATTTCCCGCACTCGGTGCATGGAAAAGGCTGACTGTCTACGTCGTGGGTATTCAACCTGTGACCCTCCAGCTGTTGTGGAACTACAATTCCCATGAGGCATAGGAAGCAAGTTTCTCCTTGTAAAACATTTCCCGCACTCATTGCATGGAAGAAGCTGGCTGTCTACAAGAACCCTCCTCTTCTGACACATTTTCCGCACTCGGTGCATGGAAAAGGCTGACTGTCTATGTCGTGGGTATTCAACCTGTGACCCTCCAGCTGTTGCGGAACTACAATTCCCATGAGGCATAGGAAGCAAGTTTCTCCTTGTAAAACATTTCCCGCACTCAGTGCATGGAAAAGGCCGGCTATCTGTGTGAATGCTCTGTGGCATAGGAGGATCATTTCCTCTTCTGGCACATTTCCCGCACTCGGTACATGGAAGGAGCTGACTGTATACCTGAATCCTCCTCTGTGGCATAGGAAGATGATTTCCTCTTCTGACACATTTCCCGCACTCGGTGCCTGGAAGAGGCTGGCTGTCTTCCTGAATCCTCCTATGTGGTATAGGAAGAGGATTTCCTCTTCTGACACATTTGCGGCACTCAGTGCATGGAATTGGCTGGCTGTCTACCTGAATCCTCCTCTGTGGCATAGGAAGAGGATTTCCTCTTCTGACACATTTCCCGCACTCGGTGCCTGGATGGGGCTGGCTGTCTGTGTTAATTCTCTGGTGTATAAGAAGCTAATTTCTCCATGTAAAACATTTCCCGCACTACATATGAGAGAGTTGCCTCTCCCTGTTAGGCTCTTGAGACGTTCTCTACCCAAGAACCATTTCCCACACTGGGAAGGTGAAGGTTTCCCGCACTGGGGTGGTGGGAAGATCTTCTAGCCAGTGTGACTCCTCTGGTGTCGGAGGAACTCGGATTTGTAGCTGAAGGATTTGGGGCACATGGAGCAGGAGTAGATCTTCTTCTTGGGGTGGATTTTCTGGTGGATTTTCATCTCACACTTGGTCCTGTACTGCATCCCGCACTCCCAGCAGGACGACGTGCTGTCCCTCGTGTTAAACTTCTGGTGGATGTCAAGATTCATCTTCCGCGTGAAGCGTTTCCCGCACACCGTGCAGGAAAACGGCTGTTCCCCGGTGTGGAACCTCTGGTGGTTGACCAGCGTGGATTTATGGGTGAAACTTTTCCCGCACTCCGAGCAGGAAAACGCCTTCTCACCGGTGTGGAGCCTCAAATGGATATTGAGGTGTCCCGTTTGTGAGAAGCATTTCCCGCACTCGGGGCAGGAAAAGGGCTTCTCGCCGGTGTGAACCCTCTGGTGGCTGACGAAATGCGCTTTGTCTATGAAGGACTTCTTGCACTCGGCACAGGTGAAGGGAGTCTCGCCCTTGTGAACCCTCAGGTGGGCGTTCAGGCGGTCCTTCTGTTTGAAGCATTTCTCGCACTCGGGGCAGGAATAGGGTCGGTCTCCGGTGTGATTTTTCTCATGTCGTTCAAGATGGGACTTCGCACTGAAGCCTTTCCCGCACTCCGAGCAGGAATAGGGACGCGTCCCACTGTGGATATTTTCATGTCTGACGAGACTCGATCTTGTTTGAAAACACTTCCCGCACTCTGTACATATAAAAGGGTGGTTCTCGTTGTGGGTTTGCTGATACACCAGAGGCAATGTAATGATGGTGAAGCATTCGTTATAGGTAGAAGATGTAGACATCTCATCACCCCTCTGTAGAGCAGAAGGTCCCTCAGGATTGGATGGATCCAGAGGCCGATCCATACTATAAAATCCGGGAGGGATATTGGAGGTCGTCGTGTCCAATTTAATGGAAGAGTCCTCAGGGGGAGAGGGACCGCTGGCTTTATCCGCACTCTCAGGTTTTAGATTGGGAACGTTTTCTGCTGGAGAATATTGTGCCGTGCCGTTGTCTTTTCTATCGTAATCTGGAAAGGGAAGTCCCATCGAGGAATTCCAGACAATCACGTCATCTGTTGGAAAGAGAAGTTCACAATTTTAGAAGCAAGTTCATATTTCATGTATGTTGGTCTACAGGTTACGGGACCATAGAGCTCCGTCATAGAATAAGGACCATCAATACAGGAGAGAAATCAGAAGAAATATACGATACGGTGATGGATGGAGATGGACCTTTCATATGGTGTACAGTATCTCCTCCTCATTTATAGGGGACATGACGTTATATTGGGGAATGGAGATGAACCTTTCATATGGTGTACAGTATCTCCTCCTCATTTGTTAGGAACATGACGTTATATTGAGGAATGGAGATGGACCTTTCATATGGTGTACAGTATCTCCTCCTCATTTGTTGGGAACATGACGTTATATTGAGGAATGGAGATGGACCTTACATATGGTGTACAGTATCTCCGCCTCATTTGTTGGGAACATGACATTATATTGAGGAATGGAGATGGATCTTTCATATGGTGTACAGTATCTCCTCCTCATTTGTTAGGAACATGACGTTATATTGAGGAATGGAGATGGACCTTTCATATGGTGTACAGTATCTCCTCCTCATTTGTTGGGGACATGACGTTATATTGGAGGAATGGAGATGGACCTTTCATATGGTGTACAGTATCTCCTCCTCATTTGTTGGGAACATGACGTTATATTGGAGGAATGGAGATGGAACTTTCATATGGTGTACAGTATCTCCTCCTCATTTGTTGGGAACATGACGTTATATTGGAGGAATGGAGATGGAACTTTCATATGGTGTACAGTATCTCCTCCTCATTTGTTGGGAACATGACGTTATATTGAGGAATGGAGATGGACCTTTCATATGGTGTACTGTATCTCCTCATTTGTTGGGGACATGATGTTATATTAAGGAATGCAGGTGGACCTTTCATATGGCAAACCTCCTAAGAATAGCCAATTAAACAATAAATGAAGAATCTTCAGCTTCATCCTACAATAGCTAAAATTTAATTTTTGGCCAATTTTAGCATTTCTGCTTTCCTGGTCTACAGTTTATAAATCAGTCCAGTCTTGGTGATGTTATGGTCTGCTGTATCTCCGTCTCCTTTGGTCATTCTGATATCTTAAACCCGTGAAAGTAAAATTGTCCTGTTATCAGTTTCTATATTTAGTTTCCATTACTTACCTGAGCTGATATCTAGAGAAGAGTCCTCCTCTTTAACGGTCACCATTGCCCCATCCTCCTCCGTAGACAGATCGCCCATCGCATATGTCTCTTCTTCCTCTTTGATCTCAATTTTCATATCACTCAAATCTTCAGCCTAAATCAACAAAATTAAATATCACCCGATTCTACGGAAAAGTGCGTCATTTCACCCAAACTGAGGTCTCATTCGTCCCTTCCTACCTGAGAAAATTGTGTGTAGCGGTGACCTTCTGGTGTGGAATCCCCGGAGTACAGAGGACTGGAACATCTCTTTGGTGGGTTTCTCTTATTAGGGGGCTTCTTCATAACATCCTTGTGTCCTTCAGAATGCTTCTTCATCACTCCATACTCCTCATCTTCATCTTTAAACTCTTCTTTTACAACAATGTTATAACCCCGGAACTTGCCACTCTGAATATATAATAAAACATTCATTGTAACAAACACGCTTGTGTATAAATCAGAACTACCAATAATTGTTCCTCATCTACCTGATGATGGTGAGGGATGGTGTGACCTTCCTGTGTGGAATTCCGGGAATACAGAGGACGGGGACATCTCTCTGGTGGGTTCCCATTACTGGATCCATCTGTAGGAAACACACACACTGACTGAATACATTGTTTCTATGTGTTTATCAGATGATGGGGGATCTAGGTGGAGCCTCCGTACTGCTCTCTCCTTTACAATAAAGTCTCCTCTTACCCGGTGATGTGAGGGGCGGCTGATTCTCCATCATGACGTCCTTGTAGAGATAATCTTACCTGAGGGTGAGAAGGTCTACAGACCCTCAATCCACATAACTTCCTTGTCTTATTGTAATGTTGACAGATTCAGTTTTCATAAAAATTAACCTGTATATTGGAATTCTCAACATGCACACAACGTGGACCTTTCATATGGTGTACAGTATCTCCTCCTCATTTGTTGGGAACATGACGTTATATTGAGGAATGGAGATGGACCTTTCATATGGAGTACAGTATCTCCTCCTCATTTGTTGGGGACATGACGTTATATTGAGGAATGGAGATGGACCTTTCATATGGTGTACAGTACGTCCTCCTCATTTGTTGGGAACGTGAAGTTATATTGAGGAATGGAGATGGACCTTTCATATGGTGTACAGTATCTCCTCCTCATTTGTTGGGAACATGACGTTATATTGAGGAATGGAGATGGACCTTTCATATGGTGTACAGTATCTCCTCCTCATTTGTTGGGAACATGACGTTATATTGAGGAATGGAGATACACACAACGTGGTCTCTCATTAGCCATAGACCTTGTCTCCTCCCCAACTGGATCCACTACTCTATTCCTAACATTTTTATAAAAGTTCAAGAAACTACAACACAATCACTTCTAGAAGAGAAATTAAAATGTGTTCATTACTCACCTGTGACCATCACCACATCTTCCTCCATAGACTGCTGACCATCCCTCACATACGTCTCTTCTTCTACCCTTTTGACCTCAACATTGATGTCCATCAGTTCTTCAAGCTAAATTTAAAAAGTTATATTCATATGATGAAACTACATAAAAGGAATATCATCTCATAAAGTCACTTTTACATTCAAGACCCTCATTCCCATCTACCTGATCAAAGATGAAGTCATCTTCCTGTGTGGAATCCCGGGAATACAGAGGACGGGGACATCTCTCTGGTGGGTTCCCATTACTGGATCCATCTGTAGGAAACACACACACTGACTGAATACATTGTTTCTATGTGTTTATCAGATGATGGGGGATCTAGGTGGAGCCTCCGTACTGCTCTCTCCTTTACAATAAAGTCTCCTCTTACCCGGAGATGGGAGGGTCTGGAGGGCCTCCATCACGACTTTCTTGTTATCTTTGTTTGGTTTCTGGCATTCATTCATCATGAGATTCTTGTAGAGGTCCTCGTGTCCCGTCTGGTGGTCCTTCATCATGACGTCCTTGTAGAGATCCTTCTGTCCTAAGTACTCCCACTCCTCCATGGAGAAATGGACAGTGACATCATTAAACCTTACCAAGACTGCTACTGGATAATATCTCAGAATTCCCAGCACCGCTCACCTCTCCTGTCAGCATCTTAATCATCTTCTTGATGACTTCTAGAATCTTCTTGTCATTGTTTGTATTGGGTGTCAAAGAGTCCAGCGGGGTCACGGTGATGGGGCATGACTCATTGGGAGAGCGGTTGTGTTTCAATGGCTCACTAGATGCCTTCTTCACTATTTCATAATCCTGAACAGAAGAACAAAGTGATCATTATCAATATATACCTTCCCAGAATCCTCCTCACCTCTCCGGTCAGGTCTGTGTTTTATTAATAGGGATAAGAGCGATGTCATGTGACCTCCCAGAATCCTCCTCACCTCTCCGGTCAGGTCTGTGTTTTATTAATAGAGATAAGAGTGATGTCATGTGACCTCCCAGAATCCCCCTCACCTCTCCGGTCAGGTCTGTGTTTTATTAATAGAGATAAGAGTGATGTCATGTGACCTCCCAGAATCCTCCTCACCTCTCCGGTCAGGTCTGTGTTTTATTAATAGAGATAAGAATGATGTCATGTGACCTCCCAGAATCCCCCTCACCTCTCCGGTCAGGTCTGTGTTTTATTAATAGAGATAAGAGTGATGTCATGTGACCTCCCAGAATCCTTCTCACCTCTCCGGTCAGGTCTGTGTATTATTAATAGAGATAAGAGTGATGTCATGTGACCTCCCAGAATCCTCCTCACCTCTCCGGTCAGGTCTGTGTATTATTAATAGAGATAAGAGTGATGTCGTGTGACCTCCCAGAATCCTCCTCACCTCTCCGGTCAGGTCTGTGTTTTATTAATAGAGATAAGAGTGATGTCATGTGACCTCCCAGAATCCCCCTCACCTCTCCGGTCAGCAGGTAGATGATCTCCAGGGTCAGGTTCAGTATGTTGTTGGACGTGTGGCTCGGCTTCTCCTCCATAGTCCGGGATTCGGTTGTTCCTCCTGTAGATGGACAATGGAGAATTATCTGGGCTGTGTTACCATGGGAATGATGTTGGTCGTAGGTCGTAAAGCTGAAATATTTTTACCTCTTCTGCTGCCAATTCCAACAAAGTCTCCTCCCTACTTCCTCCCGACTCACCTTTCACCCGGAACTTCCTGTCTGTGCCTGACATCACTTCCTGCCGGCACAATACATCACTTCCTAATCATGCGTTCCACCACTGAACGCTCTGATTTAACCCTTTGCTCAGGACTCTCCCACATGTCTCTAGCACAGCCTTTTTCAACCAGGGTGCCTTGAGGTTTCTTCAGGGGTGCCTCAGCAAAGAGCCTAAAAATTGCCCAAAAATTGTATACAAGGTGGCGTGTGGACGAAGCCTTCTTTTGAGTAAAGCCCCGTACACACGATCAGATTATCGAACGATCTGTCATCTGTTTTTTGTGGCATGCTAGTCTGATGTGGAAAGTGAAGAGGTTATTTTCATACGAATTTTCCTGTATGACAGAATTCTACTTCAGAAGTGATGTCATGTGTTGGATTGCTTTGTATGGGTTCTTTCCTCTCTGAGCATGCCTAGTCTTGCTCTTAAGGTTTTTTTCCATCGAAATCTGTACTAATGAAACGAAAATCAGACGTTGTATTACGGACAACAAAAATTTTATAGCCTGCACATCAGGATTTTGTCAGCCGAAAAGTCGGAGTCGGCTGTTGAAAGCACCATACTAACAATCCGAAAATCGTCAGATCGTTCATCTGACGAATTTTCCCTACAGATTTTCTTATTGTGTGTACGGGGCTTTACACAAAGCCACAGATTTTCATTGTACACCTTCTAGGACCTTCTAGCTGCCAACCTCCAAACAACCAATGGTGTCATCAGTTGATAAAGAGGATGTCAGTCATCTGTATAGCATCCTTGTTTGACTATTTTCTGCCTCTCTCCATCAGCTTTGGGGTCAGATTAGCTGAGTGATGGAGAAAAACTGAGGAAGAAGAGAAACATTGAAATACTACTAGTCAGTACCTCTAACATTGGGCCACCTACATGTGTGGATGTTGCTGCATTATGTAAAACTAATAGAATAGTGTTTACATTTTAGGATGGGGTGCCTCAAGATTGTTCATAATTTTAAAGTGTGCCTCGGGACTGTCCATCATTTTGGAGGGTGCCTTGACGAAAAAAAGGTTGAGAAACACTGCTCTAGCAGACTATTGTATGAAATCAGAGATTCTTGGGTCGCATTTATAGAAACGCGTGGTTACCGGTCAGTGTGATCCCTATCTGGCCAGTCCCTACTCTACGTGCAGAGTGCCAAATAGAAACTAAAATGATATAGAATACTTGTATGGACATGTCTTCCATCACTTCTTGCCTCGTCCTCCATGGTCTCCGGTGGATCTGGGTTATGATCCGGATTTTTACATAGTTTTTATATTGTGTTGGTATTAGGTTACCTATGTGTCGTGATTTGGGGCAATGTCAGAGGAAGTGGTGTAATATTTGTATTTTGGTAGTTTGATTTTCTATTATTTTTTCAGTCGTTTTTGGTTATTCTATGTAGTAGGGTAATAGGATGGTATGGCTGATTACAGTACGGTATTCATATCGTTTTATGTGATATTGATTGCTGTCATTTTATTGTTACTGTGTCTTGTTATTGTGATTTTTTGTTGTTTTTTGTTGAATGTTACTGTATTTTAGTCATTTCCCTTTGGAATAATAAAGTTTTCTGAATCTGAAGTCTGGTTGGTGCCTCTACCAGTGTAGGTGAACGCCCCCTGGCGGTGTCTGGTCTGTGTTCCTCCAAGTGTAGGTGAGTGCCCCCAGGTGGTGTCTGGTCTGTGTTCCTCCCAGTGTAGGTGAGTGCCCCCTGGTGGTGTCTAGTTTGTGTTCCTCCCAGTGTAGGTGAGTGCCTCCTGGTGGTGTCTGGTTTGTGTTCTTCCCAGTGTAGGTGAGCGCCCCCAGGTGGTGTCTGGTCTGTTTTCCTCCCAGTGTAGGTGAGTGCCCCATGGTGATGTCTGGTCTGTGTTCCTCCCAGTGTAGGTGAGTGCCCCCTGGTGGTGTCTGGTCTGTGTTCCTCCCAGTGTAGGAGAGTGCCCCCTGGTGGTGTCTAGGTTGTGTTCCTCCAAGTGTAGGTGAGTGCCCCCTGGTGGCGTCTGGTCTGTGTTCCTCCCAGTGTAGGTGAGCGCCCCCTGGTGGTGTCTGATGTGTGTTCCTCCCAGTGTAGGTGAGTGCCCCCTGGTGATGTCTGGTCTGTGTTCCTCCCAGTGTAGGTGAGTGCGCCACGGTGGTGTCTGATGTGTGTTCCTCCCAGTGTAGGTGAGCGCCCCCTGGTGGTGTCTGGTCTGTGTTCCCCCCAGTGTAGGTGAACGCCCCCTGGTGGTGTCTGGTCTGTGTTCCTCCCAGTGTAGGTGAGCGCCCCCTGGTGATGTCTGGTCTCTGTTCCTCCCAGTGTAGGTGAGCGCCCCCTGGTGATGTCTGGTCTGTGTTCCTCCCAGTGTAGGTGAGTGCCCCCTGGTGGTGTCTGGTCTGTGTTCCTCCCAGTGTAGGTGAGCGCCCCCTGGTGATGTCTGGTCTCTGTTCCTCCCAGTGTAGGTGAGCGCCCCCTGGTGATGTCTGGTCTGTGTTCCTCCCAGTGTAGGTGAGTGCCCCCTGGTGGTGTCTGGTCTGTGTTCCTCCCAGTGTAGGTGAGTGCGCCACGGTGGTGTCTAGTTTGTGTTCCTCCCAGTGTAGGTGAGTGCCCCCTGGTGGTGTCTGGTTTGTGTTCCTCCCAGTGTAGGTGAGTGCCTCCTGGTGGTGTCTGGTCTGTGTTCCTCCCAGTGTAGGTGAGTGCCTCCTGGTGGTGTCTGGTCTGTGTTCCTCCCAGTGTAGGTAAGTGCCCCTTGGTGGTGTCTGGTCTGTGTTCCTCCCAGTGTAGGTGAGTGCCCCCTGGTGGTGTCTGGTTTGTGTTCCTCCCAGTGTAGGTGAGTGTGCCCAGGTGGTGTCTGGTCTGTGTTCCTCCCAGTGTAGGTGAGTGCCCCTTGGTGGTGTCTGGTCTGTGTTCCTCCCAGTGTAGGTGAGCGCCACCAAGTGGTGTCTGGTCTGTGTTCCTCCCAGTGTAGGTGAGCGCCTCCTGGTGGTGTCTGGTCTGTGTTCCTCCCAGTGTAGGTGAGTGCCCCTTGGTGGTGTCTGGTCTGTGTTCCTCCCAGTGTAGGTGAGTGCCCCCTGGTGGTGTCTGGTCTGTGTTCCTCCCAGTGTAGGTGAGCGCCCCCTGGTGGTGTCTGGTCTGTGTTCCTCCCAGTGTAGGTGAGTGCCCCCTGGTGGTGTCTGGTTTGTGTTCCTCCCAGTGTAGGTGAGTGTGCCCAGGTGGTGTCTGGTCTGTGTTCCTCCCAGTGTAGGTGAGTGCCCCTTGGTGGTGTCTGGTCTGTGTTCCTCCCAGTGTAGGTGAGCGCCACCAAGTGGTGTCTGGTCTGTGTTCCTCCCAGTCTAGGTGAGTGCCCCCTGGTGGTGTCTGATCTGTGTTCCTCCCAGTGTAGGTGCGTGCCCCCTGGTGGTGTCTGGTCTGTGTTCCTCCCAGTGTAGGTGAGTGCCCCTTGGTGGTGTCTGGTCTGTGTTCCTCCCAGTGTAGTTGAGCGCCCCCTGGTGGTGTCTGGTCTGTGTTCCTCCCAGTGTAGGTGAGTGCCCCCTGGTGGTGTCTGGTCTGTGTTCTTCCCAGTGTAGGTGAGTGCCCCCTGGTGGTGTCTGATCTGTGTTCCTCCCAGTGTAGGTGAGTGCCACCAGGTGGTGTCTGGTCTGTGTTCCTCCCAGTGTAGTTGAGCGCCCCCTGGTGGTGTCTGATCTGTGTTCCTCCCCGTGTAGTTGAGCGCCCCCTGGTGGTGTCTGGTCTGTGTTCCTCCCAGTGTAGGTGAGTGCCTCCTGGTGATGTCTGGTCTGTGTTCCCCCAGTGTAAGTGAGCGCCCCCTGGTGGTGTCTGGTCTGTGTTCCTCCCAGTGTAGGTGTCTCCTTCTCCTGGTGGTTTCTGGTCTGTGTTCCTCCCAGTGTAGTTGAGCGCCCCCAGGTGGCATGTGGTCTGTGTTCCTCCCAGTGTAGGTGAGTGCTGGAGGGTCAGAGCGGAGAGCGGTCATTCACAGTCACTGCTCTATGCTTACGGAAGACTGAGAACTGAGCAATCAGCAGTCATGTGATCGCTCAGGTCTTGATCTTAGAGTCAGTGGGGGGCAGCTGCAGCTATAAAGATGAGTATGTAGGTTTGTTGTTTTAAAGTCCCGTATGTCTCCTTTAAATCCACGAAGGAGGTCCGGGAGGGCAGGATTTTCAATATGAAGATGAAGAACACGCGGACATGACCTCCAACTAGGAGGAAAGCTCAACAATAACCTTAGAAAATATTATTTTACCAATAGAGTAGTAGATGCTTGGAAAGGACTTCCAGCAGAGGTAGTGAGTCAGTCACTAGGAAACAGAGATCTATAGTCAGACAATGGGGCAGACTGGATGGAGAAGTTGGACCTTTTCAATTAGCACTTCAATAAGCACAAAGTGTGATGGGGGGGGGGGGGGGGGGGCAAGGGAGGGCGAGGAGCTCACAGGCCTGAAGCTTTATTGAAAGGAAAAATTTACACAATAGAAAGTGGGAGGAGGGGGGAAATCTTTTCAGCCGTCCTCTGCCTCCTTGATGTCCATGAGGTTCTAGTCTCTGAGCAGACCAGTCTGTGACCGTCCTCATTGGACACCTTCTCCCGGTGGATGGGATGCTGTAGCAGCAAACATTTGTTGGAAACCAGAAAAGGAATTCGGACGCGGACTCCAGGAAATCAAACCTTTTTATTCGCTAGCAAAAACGACTTAGCCCACCTCATGCCCATTTGCCAAGTGTCCAACTACGCGAGTACATCACATTTATAACAGCAGTTATAGTTGGGCAAAAACGTATTTAGTCAGCCATCAATCGTGCAAGTTCTCCCACTTAAAAAGATGAGAGAGGCCTGCAATGTTCATCATAGGTAAGCCCCGTACACACGCGTCGATAATTGGCCGTGAATTTTGGGCCAACGTCCGATCAGCCGATTTTTGGTTTGTTAAGCCTCGTACACACGCATCGATTATTGGCCGGGAATTTTCGGCCAACGTCCGATCGGCCGATTTTTGGCTTGTTAGTATGATGCTTCCGACAACCGACTCCGACTTTTCGGCCAAAAAAAATCTGGTGTGCAGGCTATAAAATTTTAAAAACGGCTGATTTTCCGTCAGTCAGTACAGATTTCGGCAGACAAAAATCTGATGAGCAAGACTGGGCATGCTCAGAGAAGAAAAAACACACGGAAAGTTAACCAGCACATGACATCACTTCTGAAGTAGATTTTTGTTGGCCGAGAAAATTCGTGTGCAGTCTAGGCACATTCCAACCAACAAAACACCACTCTGGACAAAAGTCGGACGATAATCGTTGCGTGTGTACGAGGCAGTACACTTCAACTATGAGAGACAGAACGGGGGTGGGAGAATCCAGGAAATCACATTGTAGGATTTCTAATGAATTAATTGGTAAATTCCTCGGTAAAATAAGTATTTGGTCACCTACAAACAAGCAAGATTTCTGGCTCCCACAGACTTGTAACTTCTTCTTTTAAGAGCCTCCTCCGTCCTCCACTCGTTACCTGTATTAATGGTGGGAACAGACAGTACAGTGGAGGCAGTTGATGGTAATGAACATGTCTGGGGAGGGGGGGTCCTGACCCGGCCTGTAAAGTGGGAGATATGTACGACGATGTATTCAACAAAGAGTGGCCTGAATTAACTTCTACATGTTCATTCAGACGAGGCTGCAACATCCACATGGTAGAACGTAAAGAACCTAGGAGCAGGAACCCAGATGGCAACCTTGCAAATCTTGGAAACAGTTGCTTGATGCCAAAAAGTCCAAGAAGCACTCATAGATCCATGACAGTTTAAGGCCCCTTTCACACAGGCAGACCGTTCAGATCCGCCTGTCCGTTTTTTTGGCGGATCTGAACGGTCCCCCCATGCATTCCTATGGGGCATCGGATGGCAGCGGAGACATGTCCGCTGACATCCAATCCGATCCGTCAAATCTGGACAGATGGAAACCCTATTTTCCATCCGTCCAGCGGATCGGATTGGATGGGTTTCGGATGAGAACGGACCGACGGTCCGTTCCCATCCGATTTCCTCCATAGAGCTGCATGGGGAACTGTCATCCTCCTGCTCAGCGGGGGATCCGTCCGACGGACGGATAGTGTGAAAGGAGCCTAACTTAGATTGCGGGTGAAGGACAAACCCTGACCACTTCTCTCTTTTCCTTACTTCTCCCTTTCCTTTCCCTCTCCCCCCCCCTTTTTTTTTCTATCTCCTCCTCTCTCTCTCTTCCTCCACTTCCACTCCAACTTCCCCTTCTCCCTCTCCCCCCTTTTTCTCCCTCTTTCCCGCTCTGCTTTCTCTTCTCCTTTTCCTCAGTTGTCCCTTTCCTCTCTTTCTTTTCTCCATTCCTTCTTTTCCTACCTCTCATCTCTGGTCTTCTCCCTCTCCTCCCTTTTCCTCATTCCTTCTTCTGCTCTCTGGTCTTCTCCCTCTCCTCCCTTCTCTCCTTTCTTCTCTTCCTCCTCTCATCCCCTTTGCTCTCCATTCCCCCCTCTCCGGTCTTCTCCCTTTCCTTTCCCCCTTCCTCTCCTCTTTCCCTCCTTTTTACTTCTTCCTTTCTCCCTTTTCCTTTCCCCTCATTCCCCTTTTTTCTTTAGCTGTTCTCTCTTGATGAGGCTCCCTTTTCTTCTCCCCTTCCTCTTCTTTCCCTTTCCTCTCTCCCTTCTCTTCATCTCCTCTTCTCTGTTTGATCCCCTCCTTTTTTTCTTCTTTTTCCACTCAACCTTCCTCTTTTTCCTCTCCCCCCTTTTCCTTTCCCCTTATTCCCTCTCTCACCCCTTCTTTTGCTTTTCTCTCTGGAGGAGGAATACACACGCTGCTGCTCACCCTGACCTCATCAATGTGGAGACAACCCATCAGAGACACCCATGGAAAAAAGCTTGGCATCCATGTTCTACTCATCCTGGACCTCACCTGTGTGGGGGAACTTCTCTTATGGGGATCTATAATTGTCTCAATCAATCTGTAAGGTGACACCTCTACACATTTAATTCACAATTTGTTCAGTGCAGAGACACCCCAACACTTGGAGTCCATGTTCTGCTCAATATGACCTCGCCTGAGTGAAGAAACTTCTCATCTGGGGCTCTGTGATTGTCCCAATCAATCCATACAATGACATATCTAAACAATTCCTTCACAATTTGGTCAGCATAGCGACAACCCCACAGAAACCCAAGGAGAATGGCTTGGAGTCCAAGTTCTGCTCAGCATGACCTGTATCAAGGAGCTTCTCATCTGGTGATCTGTTATGGTCCTAATCGATCTCCAAGCTAATCCATCTACACATTTCCTCCATACCCTACCCTGGTTAGCACATAGACAACCTAACAGAAACCCATAGAGAAACTCAAGTCATCTATTGAAATACGGTATCTTAACCCATCATGCTATACACTAAGGGGGTTGACCAATGGAAGCTGGACTGTAGGGAAAATTCAAAACTACATTTGCAGTGGGGCTAGTTTTAGTTACCATTCTCCCGCACTCCAGCAGGCGTCCTCATATTCATGTGACCCGTCCTCCGAAAACCACTTTTCTTCGATGCACTTTATGCTTATCTTACGGTCGTTGTTGTTTTTCTGGGTGTGAGAATACACGCTTCTCTCTCTGAGAACTAAAGCCCCGTACACACGATAAGAAAATCTGAAGGGAAATTTCGTCCAACGACCGATCTGCCGATTTTTGGATTGTTAGTATGGTGCTTTCGACAGCCGACTCCGACTTTTCGGCCGACAAAATCCTGATGCGCAGGCTATAAAATTTTTGTTGTCCGTAATACAACGTCCGATTTTCGTCTCATTAGTACAGATTTCGACGGAAAAAAAATCTTAAGAGCAAGACTAGGCATGCTCAGAGAGGAAAGAACACATACAAAGCAATCCAACACATGACATCACTTCTGAAGTAGAATTCTGTCGTACGGGAAAATTTGTATGAAAATAACCTCTTCACTTTCCACATCAGACTAGCATGCCACAAAAAACGGACAACAGATCGTTCGATAATCTGATCGTGTGTACGGGGCTTTACTCATAGTGTTAATATCTAAAGTCAAACCTATTGATGAACTTACAAACAATATAACTATTTTAAGAATATATATATATTGTATCTTTATTTGTTCCATATAAAGAAATAAGCTTTTTTATTATGTTTGTGTTTCTGATCGGGTTCATATGAAATGTTACATTCACATTTACAAAGTTCAACCAGCAGATGACATTCTATGAGCCGATGTCACTCTCTACGCAGGCTGATAGCGTAACCACAACACCAAGCTAGTCACTTCTGATGTGTAGGCTGTTCTTGATCCATCAGAAATATCCAGCTCCTCGTTCACCAAGATTTCCTAATATTAGGCTTCTGCTGAATAGCAGGGGAGATCAGATTACGCTGCAGGAGGTAGTCATCCAGAAGGAACACACCCCTTCCTCCTCTTACCTAAAAGAGTAATGTGACAGTACGCACCGTCACTGGGAACGAAAGACCGACACTATATGTGGGGCCCTTGGAGTAATGTTACTTTGGATTCAAGTCCATGTCTCCCCAAGACAGTAAGACTCAAAGCAGATGCTAATATCATCAGCTCAACCACCTGTCTTCCACACATTGTTGAATATGCCGATTTACTCACCTGTTATCTACTAGGGGTTCAGTGTGTACACTTATGATAGTGTGTATTGTATTGTACTTCATTGTCTGAGATGGACAGTCTGTCATTGGTGGTCTCTTCCTATTGTCTGTGTATTGAGGTGTGATGTGGATTCTTTTAAGCCTGTCTTTCCCATTGTTAATGAACTCATATGTTGTTTCTGTCCAGATGGCTAGATAACTAGTTCAGGTTAATTCTATTTCTGTATACAATTTCATCTGCATATCATAATGTAATCCGGCACCTGACCTGATGGGATAATCTGATCAGGAGGGGGAGGTCCATGCTGTATTTAAATATGTGAGAGTGTTCAATAAATGAGAAGGTTCCAGAACTTGTACAAGCTAAGTTGTTGGCTAGCTTTGTATGGGGGGCGGCTAGAATATTTGATATCTATGTTCATGACTATAGGAAGCGGTATAGTGACGGAAGCCCACAAGCACAGTGTGAGTCTCGGTTCCATTACAAGTAAGCTAGATAGAACTAGGACATCCTAATTCAACTCTGATATCTTTATAAAGTGTTTATAAAGATCAAAAGAGAGCTCAGCCATGTGTTTTCTGAGGTGTATATCAGGGTGGGCTTCTTTCCAGTGTGAGATCGCTCATGTATGACAACATATGATTCATATAGCAGACATTTCTCACACTCAGACCACTACTACACCTGCAGAGATCGGTGCGTTCTCAGATGTTTGGTAAGATGGGACTTCTGCGTAAAACATTTCCCACACACCAGACAGGAATACGGCTTTTCACCTGTGTGAGATCTTTGATGTTTGTCAAGTTGTGATTTTCGCGCAAAGCGTTTCCTGCACTCAAGGCAGAAATACGGCTTCTCACCCGTATGGCATTTCAGATGCTCAGAAAGATGAGGCCTCTGCGAAAAACATTTCCCGCACTCTGGACAGGAATAAGGCTTTTCGCCTGTGTGAGACCTCTGATGGGTTTGAAGAAGTTGTTTACGTACAAAACATTTCCCGCACTCTGGACAGGTAAATGGCTTCTCTCCTGTGTGAGACCTCTGATGTGTTGTGAGAAATAGTTTACGTATAAAGCTTTTCCCGCACTCAGGGCAGGAATACGGCTTCACACCCGTGTGCAATCTCTGATGTAGAGAAAGATTGGACTTCCGAGAAAAACATTTTCCGCACTCAGGGCAGGAATACGGCTTCTCACCCTTGTGGGATCTTTGATGTCTGACCAGCTCTGATTTTCTAAGAAAACATTTTTTGCACTTGGGACAGTAGTGAAGCTTCTTACCCGTGTGCAATCTTTGATGTACACTAAGATGAGATTTACGAAGAAAACATTCTCCACACATAGGACAGGAATATGTCTTCTCCCCTATGTGAGATCTCTGATGTACGGTAAGAGTTGATTCAGAGCTAAAACTTTCCCCACATTCAGGACAGGAAAATGTCTTCTCCCCCTGGATTCCGGCACCATCCCTCACAGTACGAGGTTGCTCAGAGTCAGAGGGATTCCATGGTCTATCCACACTGTGAAGTCCACCATCCATAGTGGAGCTCATTGTCTTTTCTCCCGCACAATCTCCTGTGATGTCCTCATCTTTCATTTTACAACCTGGAGATAAAGTGAGACGATCCTTTGAGGGTTTCTCCATGGCGTGTCCTGGAAAAATATAAAATCATCATCAATAGATATGAGAGGGTTACATCAAGATTCCATCTGGATCAGGTAGATATGAGCGAGCAAATGTCTCTGTGAATGTCCCAATCAGCTGGGACTTTTTCTGCTTTTTAGTCGAAAAGCCTTCAATCCTCCTCCCAGATCACTTCTATTTTCATGCAGCCTTGTCAACAAATTGGGGAAAGTATGAGAACTGAAAGAGGATGGAAGAGTCTGGGGATAGGGAAGGAGGAATCCATGAATAGGAAAGGAAGGATGGAAGAATCTGGGGATAGGGAAGGATGAGTCAATGAATAGGAAAGGAAGGATGGAGGAGCCTGGAGAAAGAGAAGGAGGAATCAATGGGTTTGAGTGTCTTCTTCTAAGTCGGCATTAAGATGAATGTGACAAGGGGGGGGAGGGCCAGGATGACCTCATTGCAATCGCGATTCTGGTGATTTCTGCATCGATGCGCCAATTAGTTTAAAAACCCCTATTGTGCAGTAACAGGGCAGAGATAAGAGAAGAATATATTTTTGGCTCACCTGTGCTGATCTCTGTAGGAGTGTCCTCCTCTATAAATGTCCCCGTTATTCCATCCTCCTCCATAGACTGCTGATCATCCCTCACATACGTCTCTTCTTCTTCTGATTTAACCTCAAATTCTATATCATTGGGTTCTTCACCCTAAACCCAACATAACAAAAATAGATCCATCACTACCTAAAAATATATAGAAGGGTTATGGAGGATTCGGGTTTCTCTTCCATTTCATCTACCTGATGATGGTGAGGGATGGTGTGACCTTCCTGTGTGGAATCCCGGGAATACAGAGGACGAGGACATCTCTCTGGTGGGTTCCTGGTATTAGGTGGCTCCATCATATCATTGTGTCCTTCTGAAAACTCCTCAATCACTCCATACTCCTCATCCTCCTCTTTATACTCTTCTTTAACATCAATATTATCATCCCCGAGGTTTCCACTCTGAATATATAATAAAACATTCATTGTAACAAACACGCTGTGTATAAATCATAACTACCAATAATTGTTCCTCATCTACCTGATGATGGTCGGGGATGATGTGACCTTCCTGTGTGGAATCCCAGGAATACAGAGGACGGGGACATCTCTCTGGTGGAATTCTGTAGCTGGATGACTCCACCATGGTGTCCTGGTACAGATCTTTGTGTATTTCCTCCATCACCCCATCCTCATCATCCTCCTCTTTTATCTCTTCTTTAACTTCAACTTTAGAATCTCTCAGGTTTCCACTCTGAATATATAATAAAAATGACATCAATGGTAACAATGCAGATAATGTACAGATCCTAATGATACTATCAGTGATTGTTCCTCATCTACCTGATGATGGTGGGGGATGGTGTGACCTTCCTGTGTGGAATCCCGGGAATACAGAGGACGGGGACATCTCTCTGGTGGGTTCCCATTACTGGATCCATCTGTAGGAAACACACACACTGACTGAATACATTGTTTCTATGTGTTTATCAGATGATGGGGGATCTAGGTGGAGCCTCCGTACTGCTCTCTCCTTTACAATAAAGTCTCCTCTTACCCGGTGATGTGAGGGATGGCTGATTCTCCATCATGACGTCCTTGTAGAGATAATCTTACCTGTGAGAAGGTCTACAGATCCTCAATTTATTTTACATAGTTGTCTTCTTGTGATGATTAAGATTCAGTTTTTTTTTAAAAAAATACCCGCTGTTTGGAATTCTTGGCAAACACACAAGGTGACCTCTCATTTGGAGAGAAGTTGGTGCCTCAAGCCAGGTAAGTTGGGACTTTATGAGCCCCTAAAGTCCCAACTTACCTGGCTTGAGGCACCATCTTCTCTCCAAACTATTCTCAGGGATGACGGCTAAACCTACTTTAAAGGTTTTGGGAATCGCACCCATACAATAGGTGACCTCTCATTAACCATAGACCTTCTCTCCTCACCAACTGGTTCCACCACTTTCCTTCCATTGTTTTTACAAAAGTTTATGAGTAACGACAAATATCAACAAAATTCCTTCTAGAAGAAAAATGAAAAATCTCTTCATTACTCACCGGTGCTGATATTTAGTGAAGACTTTTCTTGTTTAGTTGTCACCATCACCACATCTTCCTCCGTAGACTGCTGACCATCCCTCACATACCTCTCCTCTTCTTCCTCTTTGACCCCAACGTTGATGTCCATCAGCTAAATTAACAAAATAATATCCATACGAAGAAATTACGTAGAGGAATATCTCATACAGTTTAGAGTCCCATTTTTGACCCTCGTTCCATCTACGGAATATCTCATACAGTTTAGAGTCCCATTTTTGACCCTCGTTCCATCTACCTGATCAAAGATGAAGTCATCTTCTCATGAGGGATCCCAGGAACTGTAATGGCTGAAATGTTTTTACCTCCTCAGCTGCCAGTTCCAAAAATGTCTCCTCTCTACTTCCTCCCAGCTCACCTTTCACCTGGAACTTCCTGTCCGTATGTAACATCACTTCCTTTTGAAATCTTATCGCCCATCTGTGCGTTCCATCACTGAACATTCTGAATTAACCCTCCGCACACCGCTATATACCCGTACATGTGTCTAGCACAGTGTTTCTCAACCTTTTTTCAATCAAGGCACCCTTTAAACATAAGGAAAATCTCAGGACACCCTTTAAAATTATGGACAGTCTCAAGGCACCCCATTCTAAAATGTAAAAAACTATTCTAAAAGTCTTACATAATGCGGCAGCATCGACATACATAGGACACCCAATATTAGAGGTGATTGTTCACTTTTGCACACTAGTACCGACTAGTATCCAAGTGTTTCTCTTCTCCCTCAGTTTATTTTCATCACTCAGCTAATGTGACTCCAGTGTTGATGGAGAGGGGCAGGGAAGGGCCAAACAAGGATGCTGTGCAGGTGATCAACACCCTTCTTATCAACACCGGTGACATCACTGGTTGTTAGGAAGGCGGTGGCTTGAAGGTTGAAATTGTGCACAACAAAATCCTGTGGCTTTGTGGATCTTAAAGATAGGCTTGATCTCCCTGCTGGTTTGTATACAATTTTGGGCAATTTTTAGGCATTTTGCCAGGGCACCTCTGGAGAAACCTCAAGGCACCCCAGGGTGCCTGGGCACCCTGGTTGAAAAAGGCTGTTCTAGCAGACGACTGCATAAAGACAGAGATTATGGGTTCACATATACTGCTAATTCCTCTATTAAGATCTTTATATCACTAGAGGGGTCCCCAGCAGGAGGAAGGAGGTCCTGATTCCTCTATATAGATCCTTATATCACTAGAGGGGTCCCCAGCAGGAGGATGGAAGGTCCTGATTCCTCTATATAGATCCTTATATCACTAGAGGGGTCCCCAGCAGGAGGATGGAAGGTCCTGATTCCTCTATATAGATCCTTATATCACTAGAGGGGTCCCCAGCAGGAGGATGGAAGGTCCTGATTCCTCTATATAGATGAGATAGAATGAGTCTAAAGACGGCAACAAAAATTATGAAAGGTCTAAGGGATAACACAGGAAAGACTTCTGGAACTGAGAGTGGATCTCAGTTGGCCAACTATGGTGACTGCGCCCCCTCCTCAGGTGCCACCTTTATGGCACATGCATGGATTTCCTCCTTAAACTTGTAGTCTATGAGCAGACTGTGGACCAGTGTGGACATCTACTCCCCTTGGTGGATGATACGCTTTCACCACAAAGCAACACATCACCCACCCGGTACCTTCAATGTCTTCTGGTGCAAAACATTTACAAAAGAGCCCATGTATTATCCCAAACTGGGTGAGGGGTGATCGCAGCACGAGGTCGTTGAGTTCTTCTTCTCGGGCCCTCGATAAGTTCTCTGTGAAGGGTCACTGGCAGAGGACGTGCAAAGCAGTTTCTTTGATTATCATGCATGAAAGTCCTCAAGGACAACCTTCCATGGATGGCCATCGATGCCAGATCTTTGTGCCCATGGATTAAACATTCCTCCCGATCACCTGTGTCTAGAGGTTTACCTGGAACCGTCTCTACGGTGTCTTCGGCTCCGACCAACTTGTAGATAGTCTTTGGTTTCCAAAACCCGAGCTTAACTCCGCGCAGTGGAAAGGGTTAAATAACGGGTATTAAAAATAGTGATGTGTAATGTAGAATACGGTGAATATAAATATATATTGTGGAAGGGATTGGAAAATAAATAGTAAAGTGTAAATGTACAAAATATATATAAATGTGTGCAATCGTGATATGAAAAATGAATACCCAAACATGAATATAAAATCAAAATTTGTGAACGTAAAGTGATGTGTGCAATCAATAAAATATCAAAGTGCTAAAGTGATAATAACCAATGGAAACACCAGAAACTATTATGGTATATATATATATAAACTCAAAGAAGTCCAGAAACCGTCCATGAAGTGCTTGCTAGAAAGTGATTCCTAAAACCCGATGGTGATACAATATTATTCGGGAAGTGATCCGGGTGATAGGTGTGGGGTGAAGGAAAAAACGTGCACCCCTCCGGTATATCCCGCACTCACCAGAGATATATACCCCTACAGGGGTAATCAGCTTTAGATTAATAGCCTCTCTTCTGTAAATCCTAGCGGTGGGCTCTAATGTAGAAAATATCCCTGGGTGTCTTCTCATGGCGTAATCAGATATGCCAACAGACAGATTCCCCTTAACCACTTAAGCCCCGGAAGATTTTACCCCCATTCCGACCAGGGGGTATTTTGCGATTCGGCACTGCGTGACTTTAATGGACAATTGCGCGGTCGTGCGACGCTGTACCTAAACGAATTTGGCGTCCTTTTTTTCCCACAAACAGAGCTTTCTTTTGGTGGTATTTGATCACCTGTGCGATTTTTTGATCACGCGCTATAAACAAAAAAAGCGTCAATTTTGCAAAAATAACAATATTTTTCACATTTTTTTATATGAAATTCCCCCAAAAAAAAATGTAAAAATCAAAATTTTTTAACATTTTCGGCCAATTTGTTTTATGCTACATATGTTTGGTAAAAAAAATCGCAAAAAGCGTATTTTGATTGGTTTGCGCAAAAGTTATCGCGTTTACTAACAAAGGGAAAGATTTTTGTCATTTTTGTTGTTTTTTTTTAACGCGTAATGGCGGCGATCTGCGATTTTTTTTGCGGTACTGCGACATTGCGGCGGACAGATCGGACCCTTGACTGACATTTTTGACACTTTTGGGGTTACCAGTGACATTTCTACAGTAATCAGTGCTATACATATGCACTGTTACTGTAAAAATACACTGGTAGTGAAGGGGTTAACTTTATTTGGGAGGGAGGGGCTGTGTGTGTCCCTAGGGGCGTGCTTTCTACTGTGATTGGCTGTGGCTTCAGCTGTAAGGACACTGATCAACGGATCTACATAGTAGATCCATGTGATCAGTGTCTTTGCAGCGAGGAGAATGACAGGTGGCTTGTTTACACAAGCTGCCTGACATTCTCCCTCTCCCCCGCCGATCGCCGAGTGGCCGGCGGACATCGGGTCCGCTGGTCACACGCGCGGGGGGGTCCGTGACCACGCGGGAGTGGAAGCGCGCCTCCGGGGGCGCGCGCTCGCTCCCTAGACCCTCACAAGCAAGCAACGTAGCCCTACGTTAGTTTGCCTGTGAGGGGCTGACCGCCGACGTAGATAGTCGTGCGGCGGTCGGCAAGTGGTTAATGTTCCTCTCTCGCCCATGGGGAGATACCCCAAGATGATATATGGAAAGGAAGACCTCATATAGTGATCTACCATTTGATATGTTTATTTAACCATAAAATCAAAGAACGTACTCACATTTAAACAAGGTCACAGCTGACGTCATCAGCTGTGACGAAACGCGTCGTGCGCGGTTACGTCATTTCCGCCCCACTGGAACGCAGATCCGTTCGCTGGTTATCGTAGCATCCCGGAAGTAGCTGCCAACGAGGGACTCGCGGCCCCTACTGCTTCCTATACCTGTGACTACCTCGTTTAAATGTGAGTACGTTCTTTGATTTTATGGTTAAATAAACATATCAAACGGTAGATCACTATATGAGGTCTTCCTTTCCATATACCATCTTGGGGTATCTCCCCATGGGCGAGAGAGGAACATTAAGGTGAATCTGTCTGTTGGCATATCTGATCACGCCATGAGAAGACACCCAGGGATATTTTCTACATTAGAGCCCACCGCTAGGATTTACAGAAGAGAGGCTATTAATCTAAAGCTGATTACCCCTGTAGGGGTATATATCTCTGGTGAGTGCGGGATATACCGGAGGGGTGCACGTTTTTTCCTTCACCCCACACCTATCACCCGGATCACTTCCCGAATTATATTGTATCACCATCGGGTTTTAGGAATCACTTTCTAGCAAGCACTTCATGGACGGTTTCTGGACTTCTTTGAGTTTATATATATATATACCATAATAGTTTCTGGTGTTTCCATTGGTTATTATCACTTTAGCACTTTGATATTTTATTGATTGCACACATCACTTTACGTTCACAAATTTTGATTTTATATTCATGTTTGGGTATTCATTTTTCATATCACGATTGCACACATTTATATATATTTTGTACATTTACACATTACTATTTATTTTCCAATCCCTTCCACAATATATATTTTTATTCACCGTATTCTACATTACACATCACTATTTTTAATACCCCTTTCCACACCAGTATATACAGTATATATATAGATTTTAATAGGCAGCGCCATTTTACCTCATTTTCTTTCTTTATTATATGAAATAGCCCTTTTGGACTATATTTTGGGGTAGGTTGCAGCCTAATTTATATCCATAAGCACGGAATCTTATCTCTATTAACTCTGCGCAGTCCCGGCTTCATAATAAACTTAAAAAGAGTCCAAGTAAAACCGAGAAGTGTCCTTCGTTGTAGGAAAGAGAGCTGGTGTTTTCCTATTGGTGTAGGCGAACACCCCCTTGTGTTCTCTAAACTTCGTTCCTCTCATTATGAGTGAGAACCTCCTGGTGGAATCTGATCTTCTTTCCTCTCAGTGTAGGTGAGCGCCCCCAATGTTATCTGACCTGTGTTCTCTCATTTTATGTGAGCGCCCCCAATGTTATCTGACCTGTGTTCTCTCATTTTATGTGAGCGCCCCCAATATTATCTGACCTGTGTTCTCTTATTTTAGGTGAGCGCCCCGGTGGTATTTGGTCTGTGCCCCACTCAATGTAGGTTAGTGCCCCCTGGTGGTATCTGGCCTGTGTTCTTTTCAGTGTAGGTGAGCGCCCCCCTGGTTTAATCGGCTTTTATTTTGCCTTCCCTGGTTCCTCCCTCCCCTCCCCCCATCTCCATGCAAATATATTTTTTTTCAATCAAACCGGTTTTCATTTCATACTTTATTATAAATCTAGTGATGTCACCATTGGCTCTCTGTTCTTCTCTATGCAATGAAGGCAGATTGTTGTGGTGGGAAGGGATTTACATAAGTTCCTAAAAAAACAGCAGACCACCCTAAGAAAGGCGCGCATGTAATGCCGAGCCTCCACTAGAATCTAATAAATGAAAGCCAGAGAGAGGCTATGGATGAAAAGGCTAAATGATGCTGGAAGTCCTCCAGCCAGGATAGGACGACTTAACAATTGGTGTGAGCGGGATGAGGATAGAAATGAACTCAGTCTATGAAAGGGAGGCTGGAGGTATGAAGGGGAGGCTGGAGGTATGAAAGGGAGGCTGGAGGTATGAAAGGGAGGCTGGAGGGAGGAAGGGGAGGCTGGAGGTATGAAAGGGAGGCTGGAGGTATGAAAGGGAGGCTGGAGGGAGGAGTTAATGGCGGGAAGCTCCGGGTGAATATTCCCACCTTCCATGACTTGCAGTTACGGTGATGGTTTCTCCCATCATGGAGACCGTAAACCTTTCTAAATAGTTTAATAACACTCAGAATCCATCATGGTTTGGATGTATCATAGGACTGCTATCCGGACCCCACATTATTGTCACACACATTTGTGGCTGGGCAAGGGTGACCACTGGGTGACCCAACACACCTCATCACCCAACACGCGTCCCCACCCAACACGCGTCACCACCCAACACGCGTCATCACCCAACATGCGTCATCACCCAACACACCTCATCACCCAACACGCGTCATCACCCAACACGCGTCACCACCCAACACGCGTCACCACCCAACACGCGTCACCACCCAACACACCTCATCACCCAACACGCGTCACCACCCAACACGCGTCACCAACACACGTCACCACCCAACACGCGTCACCAACACACGTCACCACCCAACACACGTCACCACCCAACACACCTCATCACCCAACACACCTCATCACCCAACACACGTCACCACCCAACACGCGTCACCAACACACGTCACCACCCAACACGCGTCACCAACACACGTCACCACCCAACACACCTCATCACCCAACACACCTCATCACCCAACACACAACATCACCCAACACGCGTCATCACCCAACACGCGTCATCACCCAACACGCGTCATCACCCAACACGCCTCATCACCCAACACGCCTCATCACCCAACACACCTCATCACCCAACACACGTCACCACCCAACACGCGTCACCAACACACGTCACCACCAACACGCGTCACCAACACACGTCACCACCCAACACACGTCACCACCCAACACACCTCATCACCCAACACGCGTCATCACCCAACACGCGTCATCACCCAACACGCGTCACCACCCAACACACCTCATCACCCAACACACGTCATCACCCAACACGCGTCATCACCCAACACGCGTCATCACCCAACACACCTCATCACCCAACACACGTCATCACCCAACATGCCTCATCACCCAACACACCTCATCACCCAACACACAACATCACCCAACACACAACATCACCCAACACGCCTCATCACCCAACACACCTCATCACCCAACACGCCTCATCACCCAACACGCCTCATCACCCAACACGCCTCATCACCCAACACACGTCACCACCCAACACGCCTCATCACCCAACACGCCTCATCACCCAACACACGTCACCACCCAACACGCCTCATCACCCAACACGCCTCATCACCCAACACACGTCACCACCCAACACATGTCATCACCCAATGGAATTTCACTGAAAATGATAAATATTACTGAACAGAAATTTACTGAACAAGTAGATGCAGCCAACCCAAGCTCACCAGTGGATGCAGCCAACCCAAGCTCACCAGTGGATGCAGCCAACCCAAGCTCACCAATGGATGCAGCCAACCAAATATTCATGTTACACATTTTTTCTACTTCAAATTTTTCATGTTTATTGTTATGTTTGTTTTGTTCCGTTATGGAGCATTTTCTATGTATGTTTGAATAATCCCAGGTGCTGAATCACGGTTGTGTCGGTTGTTCAATTGAGAAACACCATGTTGATGATACAAACCTGCAATCAATCATCAATTAGAAATTGTATATCAAACCGATTTCCGTGATCCACCACTACGGTTATGAGTAAGCGGCTGTGTGCGCCGTGAAACGCGTTAACCTGGATTACCTGTTCCCTGCACTGTCTGTTCATATTTTGATTTAAAGAATAAAGTACTTCAATTGTTTTCATCTACCTGGGTGCGGTTCCAACACTTTTTTGCATTTATCCAGATGGCGGGTCTTACCAGCACCAGGTCGGACTGACACACCTGAGCGGCTTCATCTTTCCTATTACCGTCAACCCAAGCTCACCAGTGGATGCAGCCAACCCAAGCTTACCTCTGGATACAGCCCACCCAAGCTCACAAGTAGATGCAGCCAACCCAAGCTCAACAGTGGATGCAACCAACCCAAACCCACCTATGGATACAGCCAACCCAAACTCACCAGTAGATGCAACCAATCCACACTCACCAGTAGATGCAAACAACTCAAGCTCACCTGTGGATACAGCCAACCCAAACTCACCAGTAGATACAACCAACCCAAGCTCACCAGTGGATGCAACCAACCATAACCAACCCCTTGTTGTGTCTGGTCTTTATTCCGTTGGTGTAGGTGAGGCCCCCCCCGGTGGTGTTTGGTCTATATTCCTCTTGGTTTTAGGAGAGCGCCCCCTCGTTGTGTCTGGTCTTTATTCTGTTGGTGTAGGTGAGCGCCCCCTGGTGGTGTTTGGTCTATATTCCTCTTGGTTTAGGAGAGCGCCCCCTTGTTGTGTCTGGTCTTTATTCCGTTGGTGTAGGTGAGGCCCCCCCCGGTGGTGTTTGGTCTATATTCCTCTTGGTTTTAGGAGAGCGCCCCCTCGTTGTGTCTGGTCTTTATTCTGTTGGTGTAGGTGAGCGCCCCCTGGTGGTGTTTGGTCTATATTCCTCTTGGTTTTAGGAGAGCGCCCCCTTGTTGTGTGTGGTCCTTAGTCTATCGGTGTAGGTGAGCACCCCCTGGTGGTGTCAGGAGTCTTGATCTTTTTATTGGCCTTTACTCACAGTGCGTCAATGTGGTTAGTAGAGATATTGGGAAAGACTTTACCTATAATCAGACCCCCAGTATTGGATGGAAGGTAACTTAAGACGTTCTCATCCGTATCACACACACAGGACAACTATGAAACCAATAATTCATTCCACGAATGGCTACCCTGGGTTCAGCAGGCGTGAGTTCTCTGATGTTGACTGAGATTCCCTTTCTTTGAGAAACGTTTCCCGCACTCTGAGCATGAAAAGGGCCGGCTGCCCGTGTGAACCCTCTGATGGATATGAAGCTCATCTCTTCGTACAAAACACTTCCCGCACTCAGAGCAGGAGAACGGCTTCTCCCCGGTGTGCCTTTTTATATGGCTTTTGAGGCGCCCCCTCCCCGAGAAACATTTCCCGCACTCAGAACATGAAAAGGGCTGCTCGCCCGTGTGAATTCTCTGGTGTACGACGAGGTCCGACTTTCTCATGAAGGATTTCCCACACTCGGGGCAGGAAAAGGGTTTCTCGCCCGTATGAACCCTCTGGTGGATCAGAAGCTGAGAATTTTTGAGGAACGATTTCTCACATTCTGAGCAGGAGAAGACGGTCTCTCCGTTATGAATCCTCTGATGTATATTGAACTCGGACTTTGTTTCAAAACATTTCCCGCACTCGGAACACAACAGGGAGCTTTCGCGTACGTGAATTTTCTGATGCAGGGTGAGGGAGTATTTGCGTGTGAAACATTTTCCGCACTCAGGGCAGGAATAGGGGCGCTCGCCCATGTGTGTTCGCTGGTGTATGACGAGTGACTGCTTCTGCGTAAAATACTTCCCGCACTTCTCACACCGATAGGGTGCTCTCCCCACGTGGATTTGCTGGTGTCTCGCGAGAGATTCTTTCTGCGAGAAACTTTTCCTGCACTCTGAGCATGGAAATGAACCCTGTCCAGCATGTGATTCCTGATGATCACCTTCCTCCCCCGCATTCGTCTCCTGTTCTTCCTCTTCTGTAACCCCAAACTTTATATCCATCGGATCTTCAACCTGAAACCATAGGAGAGAAAACCATAAATCTCATCATTAGAGGTAACCGGAGAAGACAAATATCTTACACCTAGAGATCCACCTACTGAATGATGGTGGGGGATGGTGTGACCTTCCTGTGTGGAATCCCGGGAATACAGAGGACGGGGACATCTCTCTGGTGGGTTCCCATTACTGGATCCATCTGTAGGAAACACACACAAAGGGACCATAAACCAGGCGAAGACAGAAAAAAAAAAAAAAAAAAAAATCACACCTTTAATGGAATAGAAAAAAAATAACAGTTCAGGAATGTAGTCAAAAACAGAAGCCGGGATTTGGATGCCAGAGCAGGTAATCGGAGGAGCCGGGGTCAAGAAACCAGAAGTCAGCATAGTCGGAAGCAAAAATCAGGAACAGGAATAGAAAGAGAAGTCAACCAGGGCAAGTCATACAGAGGAACACACTGGAGATCATAGACCAAGCAAGGGCAAGGAGGAAATGAGCTAAGCTACTTAAATAGCAAAACGGGGCTGGCTGTAGGCTGGACTAATGAGGCAGGTAATGGTAACCAGGTGAGTCACTGTGGTAACGAGCGGCTTGTAGTTACCCGACAGCTAAGCAACTTCTGAGCTCTGAAAGAGAAGAGCTGCAGGAGCCCAGCCCTGACACACACTGACTGAATACATTGTTTCTATGTGTTTATCAGATGATGGGGGATCTAGGTGGATCCTCCGTACTGCTCTCTCCTTTACAATAAAGACTCCTCTTACCCGGTGATGTGAGGGGCGGCTGATTCTCCATCATGACGTCCTTGTAGAAATCCTTGTGTCCTTCTAAATACTCCCACTCCTCCATGGAGAAATAGACAGTGACATCCTGACACCTTATAGGAACCTGACACACACAATGATACAGTCACCATCCAGACACATCCCTTGTCTGTTACTGGATAATGTCCCAGAATTCCCAGCACCGCTCACCTCTCCTGTCAGCAGCTCCATCATCTTCTTGGTGACTTCTAGAATCTTCTTCATGTTGTGTCTCTCAGGTTTTAGGGAGTCACATGGAGGCACTGTGATGGTCATAGGATCACCTGACTTCAGAAGAGGAAATCTCTGTATTGGAGAACCAATAGGAATATCATGTTAGAATCCCAGAATCCTCCTCACCTCTCCGGTCAGGTCTGTGTTTTATTAATAGAGATAAGAGTGATGTCATGTGACCTCCCAGAATCCTCCTCACCTCTCCGGTCAGCAGGTAGATGATCTCCAGGGTAAGTCCTAATATCCTCTTGGTCGGGCGATTCCTGTCCTCGTCCACCATGCTTCAGGTGGTCATGTGATGTATACAGGACTCTCCTCTCTGTAGACAGATAAGAAGCTGAGCAGTGTAAATATATTATATCTCCGCCCACACACTCTCAGGATGGAGACAACTGCCGAAGTCATGTGGTATACAGTATGTGTTTGGGTGGAAATCATCCAGCTATCCCTCGTACAGCCCAGCAATATTGTATACTTCAACTTCCTGCCTGGTCCTACACTGTGTATTGGCATTAGAGTGTAAGCTCCTTTGGTGCAGAGACATAAGGTATATATAGTCCCCATACCCCAGGCAGTGTTGTAGTTGGTAGTTTGGTTCTGCTTTGTGCCCACCTGGCAATGGACAGTTCTGGAGATGGGGGGGTGGTGATTTTAATTTCTGCATGAAGCAAAACATTTTGGCACCAAATGATCAGTGAAGAGGAAGACCGGATAGAGTTCTGTCCCTGTAAACAATGCACAGCTCTGTCCTGTCAGCGGGGAGGGACTGTTTTTTGTTTCCCTGCAAAGCATTTCCCTTAGTGAAAGCACCACACTGTACACATAAACACCAGCTAGGCACACTGTACACATAAACACTGGCTAGGCACACTGTACACATAAACACCGGCTAGGCACACTGTACACATAAACACCGGCTAGGCACACTGTACACATAAACACCGGCTAGGCACACTGTACACATAAACACCGGCTAGGCACACTGTACACATAAACACCGGCTAGGCACACTGTACACATAAACACCGGCTAGGCACACAGTACACATAAACACCGGCTAGGCACACTGTACACATAAACACCGGCTAGGCACACTGTACACATAAACACCGGCTAGGCACACTGTACACATAAACACTGGCTAGGCACACAGTACACAAACCCTGGCTGGGCACACAGTACACATAATCACCGGCTAGTGTGATTATGTGTATTATGGATTATGGAGACGGGGGTCACCAGTGTCTTCAACACCCACTACTCGGATAGAGACGGGGTCTTCAGTGCCTTCCACATCCACTCCTCGGATAGAGACGGGGGTCCACAGTGCCTTCCACACCCACTACTCGGATAGAGACGGGGGTCCACAGTGCCTTCCACACCCACTACTCGGATGGAGACGGGGGTCACCGGTGTCTTCAACACCCACTACTCGGATAGAGACGGGGTCCACAGTGCCTTCCACACCCACTACTCGGATAGAGACGGGGGTCCACAGTGCCTTCCACACCCACTACTCGGATGGAGACGGGGGTCACCGGTGTCTTCAACACCCACTACTCGGATAGAGACGGGGGTCCTCAGTGCCTTCCACACCCACTACTCGGATAGAGACGGGGGTCACCGGTGCCTTCCACATCCACTACTCGGATGGAGACAAGGGGTCACCGGTGCCTTCCACACCCACTACTCGGATAGAGACAAGGGGTCACCGGTGCCTTCCACACCCACTACTCGGATAGAGACGGGGGTCCACAGTGCCTTCCACATGCACTCCTCCGATGGAGACAGGGTCACCGGTGTCTTCAACACCCACTACTCGGATAGAGACGGGGTCTTCAGTGCCTTCCACACCCACTCCTCGGATAGAGACGGGGGTCCACAGTGCCTTCCACACCCACTACTCGGATAGAGACGGGGGTCCTCAGTGCCTTCCACATCCACTCCTCCGATGGAGACAAGGGTCACCGGTGTCTTCAACACCCACTACTCGGATAGAGACGGGGTCTTCAGTGCCTTCCACACCCACTCCTCGGATAAAGACGGGGGTCCACAGTGCCTTCCACACCCACTACTCGGATAGAGACGGGGGTCCTCAGTGCCTTCCACATCCACTCCTCCGATGGAGACAAGGGTCACCGGTGTCTTCAACACCCACTACTCGGATAGAGACGGGGTCTTCAGTGCCTTCCACACCCACTCCTCGGATAGAGACGGGGGTCCACAGTGCCTTCCACACCCACTACTCGGATAGAGACGGGGATCCTCAGTGCCTTCCACACCCACTACTCGGATAGAGACGGGGGTCCTCAGTGCCTTCCACACCCACTACTCAGATGGAGACGGGGGTCCTCAGTGCCTTCCACACCCACTACTCAGATGGAGATAAGGGGTCACCGGTGCCTTCCACATCCACTACTCAGATGGAGACAAGGGGTCACCGGTGCCTTCCACACCCACTACTCGGATAGAGACGGGGGTCCTCAGTGCCTTCCACATCCACTCCTCCGATGGAGACAAGGGTCACCGGTGTCTTCAACACCCACTACTCTGATAGAGACGAGGTCTTCAGTGCCTTCCACACCCACTCCTCGGATAGAGACGGGGTCTTCAGTGCCTTCCACACCCACTCCTCGGATAGAGACGGGGTCTTCAGTGCCTTCCACACCCACTACTCGGATAGAGACGGGGTCTTCAGTGCCTTCCACACCCACTACTCGGATAGAGACGGGGTCTTCAGTGCCTTCCACACCCACTACTCGGATAGAGACGGGGTCTTCAGTGCCTTCCACACCCACTCCTCGGATAGAGACGGGGGTCCACAGTGCCTTCCACACCCACTACTCAGATAGAGACGGGGGTCCACAGTGCCTTCCACACCCACTACTCGGATAGAGACGGGGTCTTCAGTGCCTTCCACACCCACTCCTCGGATAGAGACGGGGGTCACCGGTGCCTTCCACATCCACTACTCAGATGGAGACAAGGGGTCACCGGTGCCGTCCACACCCACTACTCGGATGGAGACAAGGGGTCACCAGTGCCCTCCACACCCACTACTCGGATGGAGACGGGGGTCACCGGTGCCTTCCACACCCACTACTCGGATAGAGACGGGGGTCACCGGTGCCTTCCACACCCACTACTCGGATAGAGACGGGGGTCCTCAGTGACTTCCACATCCACTCCTCCGATGGAGACAAGGGTCACCGGTGTCTTCAACACCCACTCCTCGGATAGAGACGGGGTCTTCAGTGCCTTCCACACCCACTCCTCGGATAGAGACGGGGTCTTCAGTGCCTTCCACACCCACTACTCGGATAGAGACGGGGTCTTCAGTGCCTTCCACACCCACTACTCGGATAGAGACGGGGTCTTCAGTGCCTTCCACACCCACTACTCGGATAGAGACGGGGTCTTCAGTGCCTTCCACACCCACTCCTCGGATAGAGACGGGGGTCCACAGTGCCTTCCACACCCACTACTCGGATAGAGACGGGGATCCTCAGTGCCTTCCACACCCACTACTCGGATAGAGACGGGGTCCTCAGTGCCTTCCACATCCACTCCTCCGATGGAGACAAGGGTCACCGGTGTCTTCAACACCCACTACTCTGATAGAGACGAGGTCTTCAGTGCCTTCCACACCCACTCCTCGGATAGAGACGGGGTCTTCAGTGCCTTCCACACCCACTCCTCGGATAGAGACGGGGTCTTCAGTGCCTTCCACACCCACTACTCGGATAGAGACGGGGTCTTCAGTGCCTTCCACACCCACTACTCGGATAGAGACGGGGTCTTCAGTGC
This sequence comes from Pelophylax lessonae, assembly GCF_965119305.1. Lineage (NCBI taxonomy): Eukaryota > Metazoa > Chordata > Amphibia > Anura > Ranidae > Pelophylax > Pelophylax lessonae. The sequence goes on from NC_138776.1 coordinate 272,964,340, forward strand.
CTTCCACACCCACTACTCGGATAGAGACGGGGTCTTCAGTGCCTTCCACACCCACTCCTCGGATAGAGACGGGGGTCCACAGTGCCTTCCACACCCACTACTCAGATAGAGACGGGGGTCCACAGTGCCTTCCACACCCACTACTCGGATAGAGACGGGGTCTTCAGTGCCTTCCACACCCACTCCTCGGATAGAGACGGGGGTCACCGGTGCCTTCCACATCCACTACTCAGATGGAGACAAGGGGTCACCGGTGCCGTCCACACCCACTACTCGGATGGAGACAAGGGGTCACCAGTGCCCTCCACACCCACTACTCGGATGGAGACGGGGGTCACCGGTGCCTTCCACACCCACTACTCGGATAGAGACGGGGGTCACCGGTGCCTTCCACACCCACTACTCGGATAGAGACGGGGGTCCTCAGTGACTTCCACATCCACTCCTCCGATGGAGACAAGGGTCACCGGTGTCTTCAACACCCACTCCTCGGATAGAGACGGGGTCTTCAGTGCCTTCCACACCCACTCCTCGGATAGAGACGGGGTCTTCAGTGCCTTCCACACCCACTACTCGGATAGAGACGGGGTCTTTAGTGCCTTCCACACCCACTACTCGGATAGAGACGGGGTCTTCAGTGCCTTCCACACCCACTACTCGGATAGAGACGGGGTCTTCAGTGCCTTCCACACCCACTCCTCGGATAGAGACGGGGGTCCACAGTGCCTTCCACACCCACTACTCGGATAGAGACGGGGATCCTCAGTGCCTTCCACACCCACTACTCGGATAGAGACGGGGTCCTCAGTGCCTTCCACCCCCACTACACGGATGGAGACAAGGGGTCACCGGTGCCTTCCACACCCACTACTCGGATAGAGACGGGGGTCCTCAGTGCCTTCCACACCCACTACTCGGATGGAGACAAGGGGTCACCGGTGCCTTCCACATCCACTACTCAGATAGAGACAAGGGGTCACCGGTGCCTTCCACATCCACTACTCAGATAGAGACGGGGGTCCTCAGTGCCTTCCACACCCACTACTCAGATAGAGACGGGGGTCCTCAGTGCCTTCCACACCCACTACTCAGATAGAGACGGGGGTCACCGGTGCCTTCCACACCCACTACTCGGATGGAGACAAGGGGTCACCGGTGCCTTCCACACCCACTCCTCGGATAGAGACGGGGGTCACCGGTGCCTTCCACACCCACTACTCAGATAGAGACGGAGGTCCTCAGTGCCTTCTACACTCACTACTCAGATAGAGACAAGGGTCACCGCTGCCTTCCACATCCACTACTTGGATGGAGACGGGGGTCACCGGTGCCTTCCACACCCACTACTTGGATGGAGACGGGGGGGGGGGGGTCACCGGTGTCTTTCTCCTTCTCAAATCCACACCCACTTTCTTTGACTTAGTCACATTTAGATACAGATGATCCTCCCCACACCATGTGACAAAGTTCTCCACAAAAGTCCTATACTCAGAACTGCAACAGGGACTAAATATGTACTAATCATGGGTCGTAACTGAGTCTCTCTAAGGTCATCTGCTGGAGATAAAAGAGGTCACAGTGACTATGGAGGAAGAGGACGGACATGACGGGGGGGTTACTGGGTGTAAATAGAAAATAAGATTTTATTACCTCTTCTGCTGCCAATTCCAACAATGTCTCCTCTCTACTTCCTCCCCATTGACCTCTCACGCGGAACTTATTTATACCTGACATCACTTCCTGTCTCTGGGTGTCATAGAGACTTCCTGTGTGTGCGCTTCCTCAGTATAGCGAGATCACCACCTTGTGGTGATGAGAGGAACTGTGGTTGTCACTGCAGGTGTTCCGTGAGAATTACCTACCCGTGAGAAAAACCTACCCCTCGTCACTTCCGGTTCATGGCACTGTATGGAATGCAGCCGTTACATTAAAACAGCGGGGCTGCAATACGAATCATCTCCGCTCCTGTGCCTGTCACTTCCCTGCTCTCGGCAAGTAAATATAAAAGCGGCGGCGGGTGTATGTAAACATAAATGACGGAGACGCCAGCCGCTTTTATATTTACTTGCCGAGAGCAGGGAAGTGACAGGCACAGGAGCGGAGATGATTCGTATTGCAGCCCCGCTGTTTTATTTAACCGCCGCTTGGGTAGGTTTTTTGCACGGTACACCGTCCTATTTCCATACTAGTGCGCATGCGCACTAGTCCGCTCCTCTGTTGTCCCTTTAGGTATCCGGGGCTGTGAGCATGCGCACTGCTGCGCTGCTCAGCTGTTCCTGGCCGGAAGTGACGAGGGGTAGGTAATTCTCACGTTACACAGGCCTTATTACGTTGAAGTGTGGAGGGACATTAGGAGGAGGAGCTGTGAGGTCAGTGTGATGTCATAGTATTCTCTGACTCCAGATGGAGGGACATTAGGATGAGGAGCTGTGGGGTCAGTGTGATGCCATAGGATTCTCTGACTCTGGTTGGAGGGACATTGGGAGGAGGAGCTGTGAGGTCAGTGTGATGTCATAGGATTCTCTGACTCCAGATGGAGGGACATTAGGAGGAGGAGCTGTGGGGTCAGTGTGATGTCATAGGATTCTCTGACTCTGGTTGGAGGGACATTGGGAGGAGGAGCTGTGAGGTCAGTGTGATGTCATAGCATTCTCTGACTCCAGATGGAGGGACATTAGGAGGAGGAGCTGTGAAGTCAGTGTGATGTCATAGGATTTAATAATTACTATATTGAATACTATAGGATTACTATAAGTGATGCGATATCTGGCCACTCCGGAGAGTTTACAGATTATCTCCATGTAATAATCTGAGACTGAGATAATTATTTAAAATGTATTGTTACAAATGAAAGCACCATCCACCACTCCTAATAAAATGTTCTGTAATATGTTAGAGTACGATAATAAGAGAAAAGCTAAATGATATTTTTCTCCTTTCCCATCATGCCCCATTCACCCCTCCTCCTTTTTACTTTTACTTTTTTCTCTGGATGAGGAACCCACATTCTGTTCATCCTGACCTCACCCAAGTGGAGGATTGTCACTAACAACCTCTAAGGTGACAAATCCACACATTTCCTCCACAACTCCATCAGCACAGAGACAACCCAACAGAGATGCATGGAGAAAGGCTTGGTGTCCATGTTCTGCTCATCAGGACCTCATCTGTGTGGAGGAACCTCTTATCTGGGGATCGGTACAGGTCACAATATGTAAAAGTGACACATCTACACATTTCTTCCACAACTTGGTCAGCACAGAGACAACCTAACAGAGACACACGGAGAAAAGCTTGGTGTCCATGTTCTGCTCATGCTGACCTCACCTGTGTGGAGGAACCTCTCATCTGGGGATCAGTGATGGGCTCAGTCAATCTGTAAAGGTGACATATCTAAATATTTCCTCCACAACTTGGTCAGCATAGAGATAACCCAAAAGAGATGCGTGGAGCAAGGCTTGGTGTCCATGTTCTGCTCATCCTGACCCCACCTGTGTGAAGGAACCTCTTATTTGGGTATTGGCGATGGGCTCAAATTATCTGCAAGGTGACACATCTACACATTTCCTCCACAACATGGTCAGCACAGAGACAACCCAACAGAGACACATGGAAAACGGCTGGTAACAACCTTACACAACTCACTTATTGAAATCCAGTATGATATACACTAAGGAGGTTGACTAATTGAAGCTCGCCTCTGTGGAAAATTCAAAACTACTAGTTTTACCTACCTTCTCCTTGCTTCCCCATGCGTCCTCATATCCATGTGACCTGACCCCCGACACCACTTTTCTTTGGTGCTCCAGCAATCACAGTCACTCTGAGGCCATCATATACACCACAGCCTGTAGAAGAGCCTACCTATACTTACCTTTCTGGTAGACTTATGTCTACATGTGTTGCTCCTTCTCTGGGTTTAGAAATACATGCCCTTAGGGGCGTGGCATGGCGCGGCATGCAGTGAGACGTGAGTAGCTGGAGCTCCGTCAGCCTTACATCCTAATTTGCATATCCTGTACCCTCACAGCACATCCCGGCACCCCGCTTTCTCTTGTACCTCCTCAGACTCCCGCTGGGCATGTCGCCACCTAAAAAGAACTCGGAGGCCACGGCTAAACTAGACAAATACCGCCAGCAATCCGGCAAGGCCTCAATCCAAGATGGCGCTGACCCAGGCATGGACACAGGGCCGGCAGCGGGAGCTGACACAGCGGCGGTGCTGGAGGCGATCTCCACCTGCCAGGCCACCCTGACATCTAAGATTGATGAGAAATACTTGCCCTTCCCTCTGAGCACTTACTCGTAGTGTTAATATCTAAAGTCAAACTCATCAATCAACCTTCAAACAATATAACAATTTTAGGAATATATATATTGTAGCTTTATTGGTTCCATATTAAGATATTTGCTTTTTTATTATGGTTGCATTTCTGATCAGGTTCATATGAAAAGTTCACATTTACAACGTTCAACCAGCAGATGACATTCTACGAGCCGATGTCACTCTCTACGCAGGCTGATAGCATAACCGCAACACCAAGCTAGTCACTTCTGATGGTCTGTTCTTGATTCATTAGAAATATCCAGCTCCTCGTTCACAAGGATTTCCTAATATTAGGCTTCTGCTGAATATCAGGGGAGATCAGATTACACCGCAGGAGGTAGTCATCCTGAAGGAACCCACCCCTTCCTCCTCTATCCGAGAAGAGCAAGGTAGACAGAACTTTGAGGTCTTGATTGAAGTCGGATTTCTTTCATGATAACGATCAGAGGAATGCTCAGCCACGAGTTTTCTGAGGTGTATATGAAGGTTGGCTTCTTCCCGGTTTGAGATCTCTAAAGTACGGCAAAATTTGATCCATATAGAAGACATTTCCCTCAAGACACTACTACACCTCCAGGGTTGTGTGCGTCCTCTGATGTTTGACAAGTCCTGATTTCCGTGGATAACATTTCCCACACTCAGAGCAGGAAAAAAGCTTTCCCCTTGTGTGGCACATCTGATGTTCTGTAAGATGGGACTTCTGTGAGAAACATTTCCCGCACTCTGGACAGGAATACGGCTTCTCACCTGTGTGAGATCTTTGATGTCTAGCAAGTTGTGATTTACGTGCAAAACGTCTCCCGCACTCAGGGCAGGAATATGGCTTCACCCCCGTATGACATTTCAGATGTTCAGAAAGATGAGGCTTCTGTGAAAAACATTTCCCGCACTCAGGACAGGAATAAGGCTTCTCGCCAGTGTGGGACCTTTTATGGATGACGAGTTCAGATATCTGTGAAAAGCATTTCCCACATTCCGGACAGGAATACGGCTTCTCCCCCGTGTGAGACCTCTGATGTGTCTGGAGAAGTTGTTTACGTACAAAACGTTTCCCGCACTCAGGACAGGAATACGGCTTCTCCCCTGTGTGAGACCTCTGATGTGTTGTGAGAAATTGTTTATGTACAAAACATTTCCCACACTCAGGGCAGGAATACGGCTTCACACCCGTGTGCAATCTCTCATGTACAGAAAGATAGGACTTCCGTGAAAAACATTTCCCGCACTCAGGGCAGGAATACGGCTTCTCACCCTTGTGGGATCTGTGATGTGTGACCAGTTCTGACTTTGTAAGAAAACATTTCCTGCACTCAGGACAGCAATGAAGCATTTTACCCGTGTGCAGTCTTTGATGGACTCTAAGATGATATTTACGTAGAAAACATTCTCCACACATAGGACAGGAATGAAGCTTTTCCCCCGGGTGAGATCTCTGATGTACGGTAAGAGTTGATTCAGAGCTAAAACTTTCCCCACACACAGGACAGATAAAGGTCTCCTCCCCCTGGATTCCGGCACCATCCCTCACAGTATGAGGTTGCTCAGAGTCAGAGGCATTCCATGGTCTATCCACACCATGAAGTCCACCATCCATAGTGGAGCTCATTGTCTTTTCTCCGGCACAATCTCCTGTGATGTCCTCATCTTCCATTTTACAACCTATAGATAAAGTGAGACGATCCTTTGAGGGTTTCTCCATGGCATGTCCTGGAAAAATATAAAATCATCATCAATAGATCTGAGAGGGTTACATCAAGATTCCATCTGGATCAGGTAGATATGAGGGAGCAGATGTTCTCTGTGGATGTCCCAACCAGCTTAGATTTTTCATACAACTTTACAACTATAAAAGAGCCTTTGGACTTCCTCCAAGATCACTTTTATGTTTATGCAGCTTTGTCTAAATATGATGGATTCAATGAGGACTGAAAGAGTCCTCATTCATACAACTAAAAGCCTAGGCCCTCTTATGATCCCTGCTACATAGAAGGATTAGAGTTAAGACTGGCAGACCCTCTCCCTTCAACATGGAATAAGTTGTCCAAGGCTTAAGCCTCGTACACACGCAACGAATTTCCGCCGACCGATCGTCCGTCTTTTGTCCAGAGTGGTGTCTGTTGGTTGGAATGTGCTCTAGACTGCACACGAATTTTCCCGCACGACAGAATTCTACTTCAGAAGTGATGTCATGTGTCGGATTGCTTTCTTTGTGTTCTTTCATCTCTTAGCATGCCTAGTCTAGCTCATAAGATTTTTCCCCATCTAAATCTGTACTAATGAGACGAAAATCGCACGTGTTTTGACGGTCGACAAAAATTATATAGCCTGCACACCAGGATTTTTTCGGCCGAAAAGTCGGAGTCGGTTGTCGGAAGCACCATACTAACAAGCCAAAAATCGGCAGATCGGTCGTCGGACTAAATTTCCCGGCCGAATTTCTACTCGTGTGTACGAGGTTTTAGACTTCTATAAATGAGCAGCACTAGAGGGAACATTTTCTCCAGGTAATATCAGTGAGTCACTCGCTTGTTATTTTCCAAGATAGGCCATACACAGAGCTTTCTGGTAACATATAGCTATAGGTCTGCTCGAAGAAGATCCACCTAAGAAAGGCTCAACCTGTGTAGTATATCTGTACGAAGAAGGGAGCTATCTGAGAGGAAAGAAGATCTAACAGTTATTATAACACGGAGATGACCATTATAAAAGTGATATTTGCTGATTTCACTCCCTACTCTGGACCAATCAGTGTGCAGTAACAGAGCAGAGATAAGAGAAGAATATATTATGGCTCACCTGTGCTGATCTCTGTAGGAGTGTCCTCCTCTATAAATGTCCCCGTTATTCCATCCTCCTCCATAGACTGCTGATCATCCCTCACATACGTCTCTTCTTCTTCTGATTTAACCTCAAATTTTATATCTATCAGATCTTCACCCTAATTACACAAAATAACAAAAATAGACCCATCACTATATAAATAATAAAAATATATATATATATATATATATATATATATATATATATATATATATATACAGTATATGTGTGCGGCCGCAGGCCGGTATTTGTGGGAGGAGCTAGCGGGCTTTATAGCGCCGCCCCTCCCCTTGACCGGCCTGCTGCCTCGGGTCGTCACTCGGCTTGGTCAGGTGTTCTGGGTGATCACCTGACGTCGGCCGAATACCGCCTCCTCGTGGACCGGACGTCCGGTCGGGTGCTGTTCCAGGAAGCGCTGCGTGTGGCGCGGATCTCGGCTGTTCCTGAGCAACCTCTGACGGTGCTGTGTCTCACCCTCCGCTGCCATCCAGCCCAGCTTCTCTGCCGTGTCTACCAGCTTCGCCGCTGCTTCTCCTGCTGTTCAGTAGGGGATCAGGTACTTGTCATCATGGGGGGGGGAGGGGGGGAGGAGCCATCTTCCTGCACACACTGCCTGCCTCTGTAGGCCACGGCTATTTTTTTCACACTCAGTCCTGCACACACTGCCTGCCTTCCAGAAGGCCACGGCTACCCCTGTACACAGGCTCATGCACACACTGCCTGCCTTCCAGAAAGGCCACGGCTACCCCCGTACACAGTGCTCTTGCACACACTGCCTGCCTTACTAGGCCACGGCTACCTGTTTTATGTTCTCCTGCTCTCTTATCGGCCTCTGTCAGGTTGGGTACATCATCCCATGTTCCCCTGCTTGTCCCTGCTTGTCCATGGCTGCCTTGGTTGGGGGGGGGGGGGTCGCCCGGCCTTTTTCAGAGTGAGGGGGCGGGGGGGGGGGTTTTTGGTACCTAGGGTTGGTGGGGGGGGGGGTCTCTTTGCATTGTGGGTATGTGTGTTTTCCATTCCGGGTACAGGTATGTCTCTAGTGGGGGGTCACGCACCCCCCCCCCTTTTTTGACCGTTTGCCTTTTTCCCTTCAGGTTCTCTCCATGTCTTTCAATGCCGGCACCAGGTACTACTTCAGGTTCAGGTTCCTTCATGTACCTCACGGCTCAGCTTATTTAATTTTCACAGACGCTTCTCTAGACATCGCCCGTAGTCACTTATACCTGGTCTGTCACTTGGCCCCACACTCTTAGTCACCTTGTCGGCTGCCCGGTGGCCACCCCCTTTTATGTACACTTCAGGCCCGTATACTCCTCATGTTATTCACCTGCGGTTGCTTTTTGGTTCCTGTGCTCCGTCACGGCTTCATCACCTCTGTGCACTTACCGCTCTTCATGTCGTCTGTCCTTCTCGTTACTCTGTTGTGGCTCTCCAGCTGTGTTGTTCTGTCATGTATTGCCCCCTCCTCCCTGGTAGGGCTAGTCTACTGGCTGTTAGGGTTTCAGGTGCTGGCCCTAGTTCCCCCCCCCCCTTCATAGCCGGTCCCGCGAGGCCAACCCCCCAATCTCGTCGGAGATTATTTCGCCCCACGGGCCAAACCAAAGCTAGCGCCTCGCTCCACCCTTCTCATGGGGTTTATAGTTAGGGCCTCACCTGTCACGGCCACACGTTTGATTCTTTTACTGTCACCGAGAGGCCATCTTTCCCGCCACCACGTCAGTGGCTCACGCCCCTCGCCCAAATCATAGGTAGAGCCTCTCACCGGCCGCTTGGCATCTAGCAGGGCCTCACCTGTCACGGGGTAGTTAAGTTTTTCGCCTCTGGGCTCTAGCTAGCCAGCCAGTGGTTCTCCTATACGTTACGGTCGTTAATCGGTCTTGGGCGTTCTACTTTTTCTGTTTCCTTCTACAGCGGGCCTCAAGGAGCCACCCTGGAAGATGGATTTTCCTCCCCCTCCACGCCTGCCAGGATCGGCACCCCTGTCAGGTCCGGTACCCCCAGGGGTCGTCGGGTTCCTTCTCCGCTGGGCTCTTACGGGTCTTGGACTATTCCGAAGATCTCAGCGGTCCTACGCCAGAAGGGTATCTCGTTCCCGGCCACTGCAAGGAAAGCGGAGCTGTTCAGATTGATGATGGAACATCCAGAAGATCCGGGACTGGGCACCAGCTCTCAGGGCTGTTCGTCTGCCATACAAGGAACCCTGGACTCCATCCTATCTTCCCTACAGTCCATCGGCGATAGGCTGACTAAGCTGGAGGACGCCAGTCCGGCTCAAGGGGGTCCCCCTCCTTCCTTGCCGGTCCCGACCCCAGTTCCCGCTAATGATCAGGGTAGGCCCCCAGTTCCCATCTTGCCTTCTTCCACGGTTTCTCCTATTATCACCCCGGCCCACTTGGTCCCCGCGGCTCTCCGCAAGGATATCTTGGAGGGGAAGGATGTCAACCTAGTGGCTCTCCTCATTGCCTCCCAGGACATGGTCGAAAGTAAGGTCTACAATTACGGTGATTTGTCCGTAGTCATGAAGGCCAGGGACCCCAGGCTTAATAAGAAGCTCACTATCCCCGAGTTTGTCCTGGCCTTCGGCATCTACAGGGACGTTTTGTGTTCCGTTTACCCGCAGCGACGGGAAGAGTTAGATCTTTACTTGCATAAGATAGTGGATTTAGGGCACAAATACGGGGGTTTTACCTTCTTCGACTTTCATAAGTCAGTCTCGGCCAAGGCGGCGGCAGCCTTGGCTCAATTCAATGTTCGTGTGGATTGGAGTCTACTGGATACCGAGCTCTTCTGCAGGCACTTCGCAGGCTTGGCACCTCCCTCCTGTGCCACATGCTCCTCCACTTCACATTCTGCCAGCCTTTGCCCCATGGAGGCTGTATCCTCCCCGGCCGGGGTCCCGGGGGGGGGTGCTGGCAGGTCAGAGCAGCGTGGCCTTAGGGATAAGCTGGGTCGTCCCATAGTGTTCTTAGGTAAAGCCCAGGTTTGCAATAATTTCAATGGGGGGGCGTGCAGCTTCAGTGCTTGCAGGCTGCTCCATGTCTGCTCCATCTGTTTCAGGGCTCACACGAAATCCATGTGTCCATCCAAGATGTACCCTAAACAATGACTAACCGGGGTCAAGGTCGAGGTGCTGGAGTTTTACCTACAGGCTCATCCGTCTCCACACCTGGTGGAGTATCTGATCCAGGGGTTCTTGGGTGGGTTCCACACGGGGCTGGTGTCTCTTCCCACGGGGACTCTGGAATGTCCCAATTTACTGTCGGCCACGGAGGACCCGGAGTCGGTAGATCTACTACTTGAGAAGGAAGTGCAGGAGGGGTTCATGTTAGGCCCCTTCCCGGCCCCCCCCTTCTCCTCTTGGCGTACCAACCCGATCGGTATTGCCACAAGCAAATTCACCAATAAAAAACGCTTGATTATCGACATGTCGGCTCCTCATTCTTCCACCAACCCCAGCCTTAATTCCCTTATTCCTTCGGCCGAGTTCTCACTCCACTATGCTACCGTGGACAATGCCATCCAGGCCATTTTAGGGGCTGGCAGGGCTGCCTGGCTCAGTAAAACGGATATTGCCAATGTCTTCAAGCCGCTGCCTATTCACCTCTCCTTATGGCACATCCACGGTGTAAAGTGGAGGGAGAAATATTATTTCGCTTCCAGGCTGACTTTTGGGTCTAAAAGCAGCCCCAAGATTTTTGATACCTTTGCTGAGACGCTCTGCTGGCTCCTTCTGAATGTCTCCAGGTGCCCCTCGGTGTTGCACTACCTTGATGATTTTCTGTTGGTCGAGGATAGCAACTGCACGCCGGTCAGTCTAAGTAGTACCTTGGCCTTATTTTCCACCTTAGGGGTTCCCCTGTCACCAGGCAAAACGGTCGGTCCGGTCACCAGGCTGGATTTCTTGGGGATTACCCTGGATTCTGTCTCCATGCAGTCCAGCCTCCCTGTGGACAAACTTGAACGTATTCGTGGGGTGGTAGACAGGTTCCTTGAACTAGGGTCTTTTTCCAGGAAGGAGTTGCAGTCCTTGATCGGGTCATTAAACTTTGCCATGCGAATCATCCCCCAGGGCAGGTCCTTTATCTCTCGGTTGCTGCGGCTGTTGCCAGGTCTTCCGGAGGGTGTCATCTCCCACTTGGATCCCCCTGCCAGGGCGGACCTGGGTATGTGGGTTGAGTTCCTGGAAAGCTGGAACGGTATCTCCATGTTCATCCCGCCCATCTCTGCCCAGTCCCCTGTGTTTTGGACGGATGCGGCCGCCAGTACCGGGTTCGCAGCCATCTTCGGGGACTCATGGTTCAGGGATAGTTGGCCGGCTGAGTCTCTAGCCTTACCTGCTTTCCGGGAAACCTCAGCGCTGTTTGAATTATACCCTATCGTGGCAGCTGCTGTCACCTGGGGTAGGTACTGGTCAGGGAAGGCAGTCAAATGTTTCAGTGATAACATGGCTGCTTGTGATATCATCAATAAAGGCCGTTCATCGTCCCTGACTATTATGAGGCTGGTCCGCAGGCTGACCTTGGTAGCTGCCACTTACCAGTTTTTTCTTTTCTGTGAGCACATTCCGGGTCATACCAACTTAGCCGCTGACGCTCTTTCCCGCTCCAAATTGCAGGTTTTCTTCACTCTCCACCCGACGGCCGACAGATGTCCCACGCGGACCCCGGAGTTCAAGGATCTGCTCCTGGACTAGCCCGCATCATGGCGCATGGACGGGAGTTGGCCCGTATGGCTCTGTCATCCAACACCAGGAAGGCTTATGACCGAGCCTTGGCCATCTTCCAAAGGTTTTTAGTGGAATTTGGGTTGGATGACCAGTCAGTGCAGACCATGGTCGCCTTCGCTGCTTTTTGCCACCTCCAACTCAAGCTATCTGTCAGTACTATTAAACTATATCTGGCGGGTGTTCAACACCACGTTCTGACGCACCATCCAAACTCCTTGCCTTTCCTCCGGGCATATCCTCTGAAGAGCCTCCTGAAGGGCATTGGCAGGTTGGATCACCATTCCCCCATCAGGCGGCTGCCGATAGATGGGGAGAAATTTAGGGCCCTCTCCAACTTACTGGACACGTCGCCCTTTGAGCCATACACGAATGCTGTGGTCAAAGCGGCAATGTATCTGGCTTTCTACGGTTTTCTCAGACCCGGGGAGTTTTCGGTAGCTTCCGCAGCTGAGGGGCGGTTGTGTCTCCTCAAGCGAGATCTCGTCAAATGGGGGGATCATTATGTTTTGACTCTGCAGAGCACCAAGACCAGGCAGGTGGGCCACCCCGTTACCATCCCGTTTTACCCGTCTGGGAATCTTTGGTGCCCGGTCAGAGTGTTGGATGTTTTCGTGGCTCAGACCCTGAGCAGTCCCAGCCATGCACCGCTCTTTGCGCTCCTGGACGTTCCCCTCACTACGTCCAAATTCATTTTTTACATACGTTCTCTTTGCATCAGACTGGGGTGGGACCCGGCAGCGCACTCTGGCCATTCCTTCCGGATAGGAGCGGCTACGGCTGCTTCAGGGAATAATACGCCAGGCCATATCATTAAAAGGCTTGGTAGGTGGGAGTCGGACGCCTTCCAAGTGTATATACCGCACCCAGAGAAGGAATTGAGATTGGCTTTTCGCAAGCTTGTGTCCTAGATATTTTGAATAAAGTGTGTTGTTTTGCTTACTCTTTTTGCCCTCTTTATTTACAGGCTACCCCCCTTACGTCGGTTCAGGCACACCACACCGACTGTCCTTACCAGGGGGTGACGTCTTTTAGTATTGACCACAAGTGTGCGGCCGCAGGCCGGTATTTGTGGGAGGAGCTAGCGGGCTTTATAGCGCCGCCCCTCCCCTTGACCGGCCTGCTGCCTCGGATCGTCACCCCACCCTCCTTCACCCTTTTTTCTCTACCTCTTTCCCTTGGGGGTGCCCTCTTTATTTACAGGCTACCCCCCTTACGTCGGTTCAGGCACACCACACCGACTGTCCTTACCAGGGGGTGACGTCTTTTAGTATTGACCACAAATAATGTTATGTTCTTTTAGGGTTTCTCATCCATTTTTATCTACCTGATGATGGTGGGGGATGGTGTGACCTTCCTGTGTGGAATCCCGGGAATACAGAGGACGGGGACATCTCTCTGGTGGGTTCCCATTACTGGATCCATCTGTAGGAAACACACACACTGACTGAATACATTGTTTCTATGTGTTTATCAGATGATGGGGGGATCTAGGTGGATCCTCCGTACTGCTCTCTCCTTTACAATAAAGTCTCCTCTTACCCGGTGATGTGAGGGGCGGCTGATTCTCCATCATGACGTCCTTGTAGAGATCCTTGTGTCCTTCTAAATACTCCCACTCCTCCATGGGGAAATAGACAGTGACATCCTGACACCTTATAGGAACCTGACACACACAATGATACAGTCACCATCCAGACACATCCCTTGTCTGTTACTGGATAATGTCCCAGAATTCCCAGCACCGCTCACCTCTCCTGTCAGCAGCTCCATCATCTTCTTGGTGACTTCTAGAATCTTCTGCATGTTGTGTCTCTCAGGTTTTAGGGAGTCACATGGAGGCACTGTGATGGTCATATGATCACCTGACTTCAGAAGAGGAAATCTCTGTATTGGAGAACCAATAGGAATATCATGTTAGAATCCCAGAATCCTCCTCACCTCTCCGGTCAGGTCTGTGTTTTATTAATAGAGATAAGAGTGATGTCATGTGACCTCCCAGAATCCTCCTCACCTCTCCAGTCAGCAGGTAGATGATCTCCAGGGTGAGGTTTAGTATCTTCTCAGTCATGTGACTCCGGTCCTCCTCCATCCTCATTTGGATCGTCATTTGATTTATACACGTTTCTGCCTAGATAGGTAAGGATGATAATTGATAACGAATATACATATATATAAATATTGTGACCCTGAAGGTGTTAATCTAGGTTTCCACACTATATATGTGTGTATCATCATCTGCTGGAGATAAAAGAGGTCACAGTGACTATGGGGGAAGAGGACGGACATGACGGGGGGGGGGGGGGGGTTACTGGGTGTAAATAGAAAATAAGATCTTATTACCTCCTCTGCTGCCACTTCCAGCGATGTCTCATCTCTATTTCCTCCCAACTCACCTCTCACCCGGAACTTCCTATTTATTCCTGACATCACTTCCTGTCTTCCATAGAGACTTGCTATCTCTATGGTAGCAGTGAGATCACCATTTTGTGGAGGTCGCTTCTCGGCCTTTTGGCTAAGATCAAGTGTAGTATCTGTTCTTATCAGTTGGTATGGAACCTGACGGTTAGTATCGGTGGGGGCTGAAATGAACCAGGGCGCTCCGGAACTACCGGGGGACTGAGAAGTAAGCCCACATCAGAGAAAGCCGGATGGGTCCATTGCCTTCTGATTTGAATGGGTCCGCCCCTATCAGTTTGAAGGGAGCGAGAAAACCAGCTTGTCCGACTGGTTAGTACTGCTCCTGGATGTGATCCCTAAGGAATGGCGTATGGCGGTGGGAGGGCCTTTCCTCCTGGGTTGAATCTGGCCTTGCAAAAAGCTTGTCCCTAGTTGAAGGCAGGCTCACCCTAAGCTGTCCAACGTTCTGATGCCTCCTGATGGGATAGGGCTACACTCGGTCTGGCCTTTGGGCCGGGGTAGAAAAAGCCCGTAGTGTATGTGCCCCTGGGGTGGCAGCCCAGGGGTGCCTTAATTCTCACTGGTGAGGGGCAGCTCGCCTTGAGTTTTTCGGCACCATGGTCACTGCACCTACACACTTTTTTAAGCACCTGCCTCTTGGGCAAGGCCTTTTGGCTTCGACCAGAGGAATTTTTTATTCCGGCCGGAAGGCCTGCCTTTGTATTTTCACAAAGGCACTAATTCACCTCTCCACTTCCACTTCCACTTCCCCTTCCCCACCTTTTTGTTTGTGTGTATTTTTCTTTGTGGTGTGTCACTTCACTTTCACTCTTCTTTTCCTGCACGATGAGTACGGTGTGGGTCTCTGGGCCTACCTTGAAAGTCTTGGGAGGGGGTGGACATGGCCTTCTGGCTTAGTTTGCCCTCTCTCATGGGGTCTCCCTTCGGGGGAGCCCCACCCAGTACTTGGGGTGGGCTGTTTCGGCAGTCCCCCTGGAGAACGGGGTTTTCCAGGTCTCGGCCAGGCAAACCATAGGAAGTACCTCAGTCCCTGTCAGGAGTCTTGCGCCCCGGGGGATCAAGGTATAGGTCCAGCCTCTTCGGAGGCCAGACCATTTTCGCACACCCTGTGCAGTTTTTGTGTGTTCACGTTTGCGTGTGCACTTTTTATGCACCGGGTGAAGTCTTTTGAGTGTGTTTCACACGCTACGGGCTTAAAAAAAAATTTTTGTGGAGGTCAGAAGAACTGCAGCCCAGAGAACCGTCTTGTAGTGAGAACACGGCCTTGTGCTGTGTGTGTATGTACTGTATATTCTTATAGATGGGTCATCTCCACTCCCACCAAGGGGGGAGAAATATATTACTGCCTAGTCCAGCCTTTCTCAGCCAGGGTTCCTCCAAAGGTTTCTAGGGGTTCCTTGAGCAATGAACAATTTCTGTCTCTCAGTAACAACTGACATCAATGATCTGTAAGCGGGGCAGTCTTCCCACTGACCACTATATAAGGGGATCCTTCTCCCATTGGTCACCAATGTAAGCCACCACTACACTGACCACTGATATAAGGAGGTCCTTCTCCCGTTGGTCACCAATGTAAGGGACCATTACTCTGACCACTGATATAAGGGGGTCCTTCTCCCATTGATCACCAATGTAAGGGACCACTACACTGACCACTGATATAAGGGGGTCCTTCTCCAATTAGTCACCAATGTAAGGGACCACTACACTGACCACTGAAATAAGGGGGTCCTTCTCCCATTGATCACCAATGTAAGGGACAACTATACTGACCACTGATAAAAGGGAGTCCTCTAATTGGTCACCAATGTGAGGGACCACTACACTGACCACTGATATAAGGGAGTCCTTCTCCAATTAGTCACCAATGTAAGGGACCACTACACTGACCACTGAAATAAGGGGGTCCTTCTCCCATTGATCACCAATGTTGGAGATCGCTACACTGACCACTGATATAGGGGATCCTTCTCCCATTGGTCACCAATGTAAGGGCCCACTACACTGACCACTGATATAAGGGGGTCCTTCTCCCATTGGTTACCAATGTAAGGACATGGCATGAGCTTTGTGTTTGAACCAAAGGAGAGCTTGATCCGAACGGGTAAATTAAATGGTTTCTGATGTATGCATAAGATAGTGGGTTATCTAAATACAGATCTTGGTGGGAGTGCTGATCCTGTGGTGACAGTGTGACTCTAAAGCTTTGTAAATCCTTGCTGTACACATGGGTCCTCAGATTAGTGGTTACAAGCTGAAGCTTCTACTAGGCCCATGAGCTAATCAGGACTAGTTTGAGTTTTTCATCTCAGTGGGATACATTTTCAGTAAAAGGCCAGTCTACTATTGTCACATTTTCTTCTTCTCACATTTGACACTTAAAGCTGAACTCCGATCGCAGAAATGTTCCTTTAAATTTATTTAATAGCCCAAAAGATAGAAATCTTGTTTTTGTTCACCAAATTCCTACAAAGACTTAGATATTACCTGGTAAAAAATAGTAACAACATTATCATTGTGCTGCAAAGAGTCTGGTCAGAGAGCATAGCGGTGGGAGGGGCATAGCAGGTCCACCCCCAAAAAACTACAGGAGGGGCCAGACACCGAAACCAGCCACCCTTTAGAAGAAGAGCTAACAGCCGTCACTGTTTTTTGGCACAGGAAATGCCTGTACAGAGCTTGAAGAAATACACAACGGACGCCAAAACTCAAGTAGGAACGTACGTGGCTCTTAAACTATTTTTATTTAGCCTGGATTTCAGCTTTTAATATCTTTTGAGGTCTTTGGGAGCAGCTAATTATAATTCATTTATGGGGAGAAGAAATTGTAGAACCCTGTAGAAGGTCCATCAATATAGCCCTGTGAGCCTCACATGGAGGAGGTGCTCATCATTAACCTTATCTGTGTGGAGGAACCTCTCTTCTGGGGATCTGTGATGGTCCCGATCTATCTGTAAGGTGACACATCTACACATTTCCTCCATAACTTGGTCAGCACAGAGACAACCTAACAGAAACACAAATGGCTTGGAGTCCATGTTCTGCTCATCATGACCTCACCTGTGTGGAGGAACTTATCATCTGGAGATCTGTGATTGTCTCAATCAGTCTGTAAGGTGACACATTTACAAATTTCCTCCACAATGTGGTCACCATAGTGACAATGCAAAAGAGAAACGTGCAGAGCTTTGAGTCAATGTTCTGCTCATCAGGTGGAGAAACTTCTTACCTGGTGATGGTCCCAATCGACTTGTAAGGTCACGTTTCCCCCACAAAGTGGTTAGCACAGAGACAACCCAACACAGCCACACAAGGTAAGGCTTGCAGTGCATGTTCTGCTTATTATGGACCTTACTTTTGTGGAGTAACCTCACTTGAGGTATCTGTAATTGTCCCAATGAATCTGTAAGCTGACACATCTACACATTAAAGCCTCGTACACACGCACCGATTGTTTTGTGCAGTGTTGTTGTGTTGGTTGAAAAGTGCTCTAGACTGCACACGAATTTTGTCGGCCAACAACAACCAACTTCAGAAGTGATGTCATGTGCTGGTTAACTTTCCGTGTCTTTTTTCTTCTCTGAGCATGCCCAGTCTTGCTTATCTGATTTTTGTCTGCCGAAATCTGTACTGACTGACGAACAATCGGCCGTTGTGTTGACGGCCAACAAAAATTTTATAGCCTGCACACCAGATTTTGTTCGGCCGAAAAGTCGCAGTCGGAATCATCATACTAACAAGCCGACAATCGGCCGATCGGACATTGGCCGAAAATTCACGGCCAACAATCGGTGCGTGTGTACGAGGCTTTACTCCACAAAGTGGTCAGCATAAAGACAAGCCAATTGAGACACGTGAAATAAAAGCTTGCAGTCCATGTTCTGCTCATCATTACCTCATTAATGTGGAGTAGTTTCACAAACAACCCCTATAGTGACATCCACACATTTCCTTCACAACTTGGTCAGAACAGAGACAACCCAAGGTAGATACATGGAGTCCATGTTCTGCTCATCATGACCTCACCTTTATGGAGGAACTTCTCATCTGGAGATTCACGATTGCCCTAATCAATCTGTAAGGTGCCACATTTCCTCCACAAAGTGGTCACCATAGAGGTGACCCAAAAGAGAGACATGGAGAAAGGCTTGGAGTCCATGTTCTGATCATCATGACCTCACCTTTATGGAGGAACTTCTCATCTGGAGATCCACGATTGTCCAAATCGATCTGTAAGGTGCCACATTTACACATTTCCTCCACAAAGTGGTCCCCATAGATTTGACGCAAAAGAGAGA
Source organism: Pelophylax lessonae (assembly GCF_965119305.1). Lineage (NCBI taxonomy): Eukaryota > Metazoa > Chordata > Amphibia > Anura > Ranidae > Pelophylax > Pelophylax lessonae. The sequence goes on from NC_138776.1 coordinate 272,982,929, forward strand.
GACATGAAGAAAGGCTTGGAGTCCATGTTCTGCTCATCATAACCTCAGCTGTGTGGAGAAACGTCTCATCTGGGGATCTTTGATTGTATCAATCAATCTGTAAGCTGACATATCTACACATTTACTCCACAAAGCGGTCAGCATAGAGACAACCCAATAATGACACGTGAAGGAAAGGCTTGCAGTCCATGTTCTGCTCATCATTACCTCATTAATGTGGAGTCGTTTCACAAACAACCCCTATAGTGACATCCACACATTTCCTCCACAACTTGGTCAGAACAGAGACAACCTAAGGAAGATACACAGAGAGAGGCTTGGAGTCCATGTTCTGATCATCATGACCTCACCTTTATGGAGGAACTTCTCATCTGGAGATCCATGATTGTCCCATACACTCTGTAAGGTGCCACATTTACACATTTCCTTCACAAAGTGGTCACCATAGAGGTGACACAACAGGGAAACACAGAAAAAGGCTTGGAGTCCATGTTGTGCTCATCATGACCTCACCCGTGTGGAGAAACTTCTCATCTGGGGATCTTTGATTGTACCAATGAATCTGTAAGGTGACATATCTACACATGTCCTTCAAAACCTGGTCAGCAAAAAGACAACCCAACAGAGACACAATGAAAAGGCTTGTTAGAACCTTACACAACTCAAGCCATTGATTGAATTATCCTATCTGAGCATTGTGTACACTATGGGGGTTTGTTTTCCAAAATGGAGCTTGGTTGATGCTGGGCCTCAGAGAAGATTCATAGAATAGGGACTATGATTATGAGACTTACACAAATTTTGTTAGTGACCAAAGTCTCTTATCTTAATGATATGAACTATAAACTGATAATATTATATTATAAACATGATGATGGCTTTGGCCTCAGTCCGAGTGTCTCTATTCACCATCTCCTAGAGGATGTAAGCTGGGGAACAGGTAGCAGGTGCAAAGCTCCCTGGGATGAGCAGTCTTTCAGGCACAGATACCAAATCCACTAAGGGAGTGACAAACAGTGCGGTGTTTATTGGTGCTATATACAAGTTTATAACCAGGCGCTGTACAGTGCTTTAAGGAAAACAAGCAGGGATAATAATAATAAACAAAAGCCTAGCCGTGTCCCGGTGCTTACTACACACAATGCTGTCCCTAACTAACGCAGACTGAGCAAGCCTACAGCTTGTCAGCTTTCAAAGACACACACTAACAGTGTTACCAACCTTCTGCTCTCCTAGACAAACGTTGTCTGTGTTCCCAGGCTGAGAGAGAGCCCTGCTGTCTGTCTCAGGTGAGATTAAATTGGCCTGGTGAAGAGGACGAAGCTCCGAACTGGATCATGGCTCAGAGATCCCTAAAGGCACAGGAGAGATGCCTGGGTGATGTATAAACCCCGAACAGGACCTTTCCTGGCTCTCTCTGGGACACTCTGCTACAAGGAGAAGAAGAATTCTGTATCATAGAGTGTATCATAGAGACAAGTGACGCAAGAGTCTTTCATACAATATGACTGTTTATTAAGGTAGACATAAACCACGACTGATGTATAGTTTGCTCTGTACAATGTTTTATCACATGCAATCACCATGTTTCTTCCATCTTGGTTCTGCTGATCTCCCCCAGTGCCTTTCCATCAATTCCTCTGTACATACTCTACAATATCAGCTGCATGTCATTGTCCAGGACCAGCGTCCAGATGGTGACATTAGTGGACCATTCCTTCCCATTGTGTGTCAGCATGGTTCCTTGTAGTCCCCACCAACCCTATTGGTGGAACTAGATGGACTTGTGTGTCTTTTTTCAACCAGACTAACTATGTAGCTATGAAAATGAAGAGGATCAACTGGGAGCCAGGCACAGAGCATTGTCATCCCATAACAGGAAGTGCCAGAATTAGACTGTCAAGCATTTGTCCACACCACCCTAATGGTTATGGCCGGACAATTTTTTTTTTGTTTTATTTAGAATATGGAAGGACTAGAACCGTTTATGGCATGGGTGCTCAAGCTGTGGCCCTCCAGCCGTTGAAGAACTACAAGTCCTATGAGGCATTGCAAGGCTGAAGATTACAGGCATGACTCCCAAAATCAAAGGCATGATGGGAATTGTAGTCTGCAATAGCTGGCAGCCCACAGGTTGAGCACCCATGCTTTATGGTTTTACTGCTATCCAGGGCTTCTATAGCGACATCTCTCCTCACTTTCTTTAGGAAGGGACTACTTCAGTGTTTGACCTCCCACTGATCCACCATTAAAAACAGAAGACTAGGCCTTCCTGTGGTGGAACAGGTGTCACCTGAACATAGTACTGAGGACCGGGGGGGGGGGGACTGTTTTTATGAGGAAAGAATGGGAACATACATTCATGGGGGCCCCAATAGCTATTTAAGCTTCCTGTGCCACTATCGCTCCAACTAGACTGCCATCTTTGTTAAGTTCACCATTTGGCTTCTAGAGGACTAAAAGGATCTCCACTTTTTTACCGGGACTCATTTGTGAATAACTCCCTTGACCTACTGACCTGTGTCCCCGTAACAAATCTCCTTTGCTTGCCATTGGTTTATTTACTTGTGCTTTCCATTGTTTGCTGTACTCATGTGTACATGATTATGATTTATCAGTGATTTGTATTAGGGATCGAGCGATTATCGGCAAGGCCGATATATCGAGGGCCGATATGCACTTTCCCCGATATATCGGAATCGGCCCCGGAGGTTACTGATATTGTCCTGACGTCATTGCGTATGTTGCGCCACGCCCCTCCGCGCACTAGGACAGCTTCTGCCTTCTTAGGCTGCCTCCCTCAGCCTCGTCTGGAGTTGGGGAGTCTCGGGACAGTGAGTGTACAGTGCACACAGTGTGTTTACCACAGCCGCCATACATCCACCCACCCACAGCTGCCCAGTGCCAGCCACCCACACACCCACAGGCCTGTACCAGCCAGCCACCCACCACACAGGGTGCCAGCCAGCCAGCCACCCACCAAAGGGTGCCAGCCAGCCACCCACCCACCAAAGGGTGTCAGCCAGCAAGCCACCCACCCACCACAGGGTGCTAGGCAGCCACCAAAGGGTGCCAGCCAGCCACCCACCACAGGGTGCCAGCCAGCCACCCACCACAGGGTGCCAGCCACCCACCCACACACCCACCCACAGGCCTGTACCAGCCAGCCACCCACCAAAGGGTGCCAGCCAGCCACCCACCCGCCAAAGGGTGTCATCCAATCAGCTACCCACCAAAGGGTGCCAGCCAGCCACCCACACACCCACAGGCCTGTACCAGCCAGCCACCCACCACACAGAGTGCCAGCAAGCCACCCACCAAAGGGTGCCAGCCAGCCACCCACCTACCCACCAAAGGGTCCCAGGCAGCCACCCACCACGGGGTGCCAGCCAGCCACCCACCACAGGGTGCCAGCTAGCCACGCACCCACCAAAGGGTTCAGTAACAGATTTGTGTTGAGAATTGTGTTTATTTTGCAAAACATTAAATGTTCAAAATATCGGCCCATATCGGCCAATACCGATATGCAATGGCCAAAATATCGAAATCGGCAACGAAAAACCGATATCGGTCGATCCCTAATTTGTATAAAAGCATGTCTGATGAAGTAAACAAAGGGGTGTATTTTATTAAAAAAAATAATTGGACGAATGTCACAAGCATTCACCCATCCATCACGAATTGTGACCGTACTTTGCTCAATTGATATCCTATGATGGTCAGATCCATCTATCCTCAAACAGGTAAAAAATAAAAAAAGACAATATGGCCACCTGATGGAGATGGTGGAAATCAACATATAAGGCAAAATAGGGCTGTGATGGCTGGACGAATACTTATGACATTCGTCCAACAATTTTCCTTTTATAAATGGACCCCTAAGTTTTTGTGAAAGCTTACACCACAAAATATACTCAACCAACGAAAGTTATTGATACATTTTTTTCTACCGCTATCAATGGCTAACACTGTACAACACTTCACTGATCTCCTTATGAACAGTTTCTTCAGATTACGAAGATAAGTCATGGAGTTTTCTGAGATGTATATCAAAGTGTGCTTCTTCCACACATGAGATCTCAGATGTACGGCAAAATATGACTCATATAGAAGACATTTCCCGCACTCGGGTAACTGATACGCCTTTAGGGGTTGAGTGGGATCTCCTCTTATGTACGGTAAGATTGGACTTCAGTGAATAGCATTTCCCGCACTCAGAACAACAATACGGCTTCTCCCCCGTGTGAGTCCTCAGATGTCTGATAAGTTCTGATTTCTGTGCAAAGCTTCTTTTGCACTCAGAACAGGGATGCGGCCTCTGCCCCATGTGACATTTCAGGTGCTTGGAAAGATAGGACTTGTCTGAAAAACGTTTCCCGCACTGAGGACAGGAATATGGTTTCTCCCCCGTGTGAGTCCTCTGATGTGTGACAAGTGTTGATTTATTCAGATAACACTGCCCACATTCAGCACACGAAAATGGCTTCTTGCCCGTATGACATATTTGATGTCTGATATGTTGGGATCTCCACAGAAAACTTTTCCCGCACTCAGAGCAGGAATACGGCTTCTCGCCTGTGTGAGATTTCTGATGTATGGAAAGATAGGACACGTCTGAAAAGCGCTTCCCGCACTCAGGGCAGGGATACGGCTTCTCCCCCGTGTGAGACCTCTGATGTTTAGTGAGATCTCCTTTACGGAGAAAACATTTCCCACACTCAGAACAGGAATACGGCTTCTCGCCTGTGTGAGATTTCTGATGTATGGAAAAATAGGACTCATCTGAAAAGCTTTTCCCACACTCAGAACACGAATACGGCTTCTCCCCTGTGTGAGTCCTCTGATGTTTAGTGAGACCTACTTTACGTAGAAAACTTTTCCCGCACTCAGGACACGAATACGGCTTCTCACCTGTATGAGATTTTTTATGCACGTTAACACTGGATTTAAAGCGAAAATGCTTTCCGCACTCATTACAGGAAAACTTCTTATCTGTTGGAAGGACAGCAGCATCCCTCACAGTCTGAGATTCCTCAGGATAAGAAGAACAAGATGGTCTATCTACACTGTGGGGAACCAGATGGACATCTTTTGGAAGGACGGCACCATCCTTCACAGTTTGAGGTTCCTCAGGATAAGAGGAACATGATGGTCCATCCACACTGTGGGGCACTGGATATACATCTGTTGGAAGGACGACACGGTCCCACACAGTCTGATGTTCCTCAGGATAAGAGGAATATGATGGTCCGGCACCGTCCCTCACAGTCTGAGGTTCCTCAGGATAAGAGGAATACGATGGTCCGGCACCGTCCCTCACAGTCTGAGGTTCCTCAGGATAAGAAGAATACGATGGTCTGGCACTGTCCCTAACAGTCTGAGGTTCCTCAGGATAAGAGGAATACGATGGTCTGGCACTGTCCTTTACAGTCTGAGGTACCTCAGGATAAGAGGAATACGATGGTCCGGCACCGTCCCTCACAGTCTGAGGTTCCTCAGGATAAGAGGAATATGATGGTCCGGCACCGTCCCTCACAGTCTGAGGTTCCTCAGGATAAGAGGAATACGATGGTCCGGCACCGTCCCTCACAGTCTGAGGTTCCTCAGGATAAGAAGAATACGATGGTCTGGCACTGTCCCTAACAGTCTGAGGTTCCTCAGGATAAGAGGAATACGATGGTCTGGCACTGTCCTTTACAGTCTGAGGTACCTCAGGATAAGAGGAATACGATGGTCCGGCACTGTCCCTCACAGTCTGAGGTTCCTCAGGATAAGAGGAATACGATGGTCCGGCACTGTCCCTCACAGTTTGAGGTTCCTCAGGATAAGAGGAATACGATGGTCCGGCACCGTCCCTCACAGTCTGAGGTTCCTCAGTATAAGAGGAATACGATGGTCCGGCACCGTCCCTCACAGTCTGAGGCTCCTCAGGATAAGAGGAATACGATGGTCCGGCACTGTCCCTCACAGTCTGAGGTTCCTCAGTATAAGAGGAATACGATGGTCCGGCACTGTCCCTCACAGTCTGAGGTTCCTCAGGATAAGAGGAATACGATGGTCCATCTACACTGTGTGGTGCCGGATGGACATTTGAAACACCTGGATCTTCTCCTCGACAATTATGTGAGATGTCTTCTTCATTACAGTCTGGAGACAAAGTGAGACAATCCTCTGAGGTTTTCCTCCTCTCCCGTCCATGTACTAAAATAGAAATACAAAGATTATTACTAGACATCAGCAGATTGGTTCCCCTAAACCAGGACTCCGCCCACATCAGGCAGCTTTTTCTCTGAGGACCTTACAATTCCCTCCTTTAAGGTAACTAATAAATGGGTCCTCTGATCTCCTACCAGTTCATTTCTTTATTCATGGACCTTAGTCAGAGGGTGAGGAAACAACGAGAACTGTCTTTTATAGGAGTGACAGTGATGAGGGGATTATAGGACGAGTGTCCCCTCCCCCTCTATCACTCATTGCCATCTTCCCAACACAAGAAGTCCCGCACTTCCTTATTTAGTCCATGATTTAGTCATGAATAACAGCGGGGCTGAGCCCCACCAGAGGTCAGAGAGTGAGGATGGGGGGAGAACAACCAAGATGAAGACTGGACTGATCCTGAAGACCACCATCATTGGGCTACTGACTCCTCCCCCATTATCACTTTCTGTTTAAGGTTCCAAAATTGGGGGATGTTATCACATTATTATCACCATGTAAAAGTCTGTCCTCCAATCAAATATGAGAACTTCTATAAATAAAATTGTATATTGTATAATTTCTATAATTTGGATCTATGGGACCAGATTTCAAATAGGTCAAAGGACAGTGTTGACTATCCCAGGAGGCAGAAGGGGAATTAATTTGGTCTGCAAACAAGCCTGCGTACAGAATAACTTCTCAGAACAATGAGGGGAATTTATCCGCACACCTGAAGCCTAGGAAGAGGACCTCTTATTACTCTGAAACTGGGCTATGGTTACAAACCAACAAATGCGAGACAGAGAAGGATCTCTTCTATAGGGAGAAGTCCACTGCTTGGTGTCACTTGTGGATAAAAACAATTAACAAGACCTCCACTAAAATAAGTAAATGGCTTGCAAAAGTCTACTATATCCCTAGCTCAAGTTATTCATCTACACTATATTACCAAAAGTATTGGGACGCCTGCCTTTACACACACATGAACTTTAATGGCATCCCAGTCTAAAGCCTCGTACACATGCGTCGAAAATTGGCAGGGAATTTTCGGCCAACGTCCGATCTGCCGATTTTCGGCTTGTTAGTATGATGCTTCCGACAACCAACTCCGCCTTTTCGGCAGAAAAAAATCTGGTGTGCAGGCTATAAAATTTTTGTTGGCCGTCAACACAACGGCCGATTTTCATGCAGTCAGTACAGATTTCGACAGGGAAAAATCTGATGAGCAAGACTGGGCATCCTCAGAGAAGAAAGAACACAAAGAAAGCAACCCAACACATGACATCACTTTTGAAGTAGAATTTTGTTGGCCGAGAAAATTTGTGTGCAGTCTAGGCACATTCCAACCAACAAAACACCACTCTGGACAAAAGACGGAACGATCGGTCGGCCGATAATCGTTGCGTGTGTACGAGGCTTTAGTCCATAGGGTTCAATATTGAGTTGGCCCACCCTTTGCAGCTATAACAGCTTCAACTCTTCTGGGAAGGCCGTCCACAAGGTTTAGGAGTGTCTATGGGAACGTTTCACCATTCTTCCAGAAGTGCATTTGTGAGGTCAGGCACTGATGTTGGGGGGAAGGCCTGGCTCGCAGTCTCCGCTCTAATTCATCCCAAAGGTGTTCTATCGGGTTGAGGACAGGACTCTGTGCGGGCCAGTCAAGTTCCTCCACCCCAAACTCGCTCATCCATGTATTTATGGACCTTGCTTTGTGCACTGGTGTGCAGTCATGTTGGAACAGGGAGGGGCCATCCCCAAACTCCTTCCACAAAGTTGGGAACATGAAATTGTCCAAAATGTCTTGGTATGCTGACGCCTTAATTGTTCCCTTCACTGGAACTAAGGGGCCAAGCCCAACCCCTGAAAAACAACCCCACACCCCCAAGTTCCTCCATCCCAAACGCGCTCATCCATGTCTTTATGGACCTTACTTTGTGTACTGGTCAAAATCATTTGGTGGAGGGGGGGATTATGGTGGGGGTTGTTTTTCAGGGGTTGGGCTTGGCCCCTTAATTCCCTTAGGCCTATGAAATGGTCAGTGGTCAGAGCAGGGGTCAGGACAATGTAATTATACAGCAAAGTGCAACGGTCAGGGGTAAGTCCATGTGTGTATGTTTGGTGATCATTGTGCCTCCTCACTTTGGTGTTCTAGGGTCATTGATAGCTTACTTACTTACGGGAAGCTGCGGAGATTCAACACCGCTGCCTCTCATCTCCTGAGAATGCCCTGGATCTAGAACTATGCGTGCACATTTTTATAGGTCTCAGGACCCACAGGATCCCCCCCTCCCCCCAACCCAGCTGCTGGCAATTAATCCTGGGAGAATTGCTCTGTCCGTGATCTTGCTAGACCCAGGTCGTGGGCAAGACACCCAAGGCATATGCCCCAAGTTCATAAGTTGAGAAATGCCTATGGTAAAATCCAACATTTTGCTGCCAGCCGAACCCCAGAATCTCCATAAATCCAGTCTAGAGACATAAATTGTATCTGCAGCACAGAGAAGGAAGATTATCCGAGAGAAATACAGGAATACAGGATGGGGAACACAGCTCAGGAAAGTGACCAGGGGATTACAGGTTGATATCACCCAGTCCCTGCCCTAATCTGGACCAATCAGTGAGCAGTATGGGTGGAGGAATGTATTTAGTGTTAATGACTCACCTGTGCTGATCTCTGTAGGAGTGTCCTCCTCTATAAATGTCCCCGTTATTCCATCCTCCTCCATAGACTGCTGATCATCCCTCACATACGTCTCTTCTTCTTCTGCTTTAACCTCAAATTCTAAATCAATTGGATCTCCACTCTAAACCAAGAGAAGGATTGGAAATATAAGCTTTAATGATGTGATATCATCTTCTACAATACATAAATCTCCATGCATCCCTTTCATGTTCTAGATGCTCCATCCCACCAACCTTGGTATAGTTAGGAATGGTGTGACCTTCCTGTGTGGAATCCCGAGGACGGGGACATCTCTTTCTTTTGTAGCTGGATAACTTCACCTTGTTGTCCAGGTATAGATCCTTGTGTCCTTTTGGAATGTCTGATTCCTTCATCGCCCGATCTTCATCATTCCTTTCTTTTCTCTCTTTTTTAACAATAACTTTAGAATCTCTCAGGTTTCCACTCTGAATATATAATAAAAATGACATCAATGGTAACAATGCAGATAATGTACAGATCCTAATGATACTATCAGTGATTGTTCCTCATCTACCTGATGATGGTGAGGGATGGTGTGACCTTCCTGTGTGGAATCCCAGGAATACAGAGGACGGGGACATCTCTCTGGTGGGTTCCCATTACTGGATCCATCTGTAGGAAACACACACACTGACTGAATACATTGTTTCTATGTGTTTATCAGATGATGGGGGATCTAGGTGGATCCTCCGTACTGCTCTCTCCTTTACAATAAAGTCTCCTCTTACCCGGTGATGTGAGGGGCGGCTGATTCTCCATCATGACGTCCTTGTAGAGATCCTTGTGTCCTTCTAAATACTCCCACTCCTCCATGGAGAAATAGACAGTGACATCCTGACACCTTATAGGAACCTGACACACACAATGATACAGTCACCATCCAGACACATCCCTTGTCTGTTACTGGATAATGTCCCAGAATTCCCAGCACCGCTCACCTCTCCTGTCAGCAGCTCAGACATCTTGTTCATGATGTGCCAAATCTTTTGTCTGTTGTGTTTCCTAAACTTTAGGGAGCGATATTGAGGCACTTTGATGGCCATATGATCCCCATACTTCACAAGAGGAAAACTCTGTATTGAGAATAAGAGTGATGTCATGTGACCTCCCAGAATCCTCCTCACCTCTTCGGTCAGGTCTGTGTTTTATTAATAGAGATAAGAGTGATGTCATGTGACCTCCCAGAATCCTCCTCACCTCTCCGGTCAGGTCTGTGTATTATTAATAGAGATAAGAGTGATGTCATGTGACCTCCCAGAATCCTCCTCACCTCTCCGGTCAGGTTTGTGTTTTATTAATAGAGATGAGTGATGTCATGTGACCTCCCAGAATCCTCCTCACCTCTCCGGTCAGGTCTGTGTTTTATTAATAGAGGTAAGAGTGATGTCATGTGACCTCCCAGAATCCTCCTCACCTCTCCGGTCAGGTCTGTGTTTTTTTAATAGAGATAAGAGTGATGTCATGTGACCTCCCAGAATCCTCCTCACCTCTCCAGTCAGGTCTGTGTTTTATTAAGAGATAAGAGTGATGTCATGTGACCTCCCAGAATCCTCCTCACCTCTCCGGTCAGCAGGTAGATGATCTCCAGGGTGAAGTGTAATATCTTCTCCAGGCCTTGACACTGGTTCTCCTCCATCCTCATTGACGTGATCATGTGATCTGTAGAGGACGCTCCTCTTCGTAGATGGGTCATGAACTGAAAATGTTATATCAGTTTTATTATCTCCATAATGAAAAGAAAGCTCTTGGAGTGCTGACTCATTATTCTAAATATCAAACAGAAAACAAAAAGGTAACATTGGAATGTGTGTTCAATGGGGGATGGGGTGTGGTCCAAAAGCACCCTCAACTAGACTATATCCAAGATGGACCCCCCTGGTATGTATTTCAATGCAAAGAGGGGTTGCTTGAGGTAGGTTGCTGCAGCAAAAGGAGGAATTTTTGGCTATATAGGGACACAATTTCCCATTTGATGTACAAAACAGTCAAATAAAGAAAATCCACCTCTTAGTTGGACCCAAGACTTCCCCAGTCTGTGGCCTCCAATAACTGGAACATATCAAGTTATCCAAAAATCCCAGTCACCTCTAACCTTCCTGACCACTCGCAGCAACCAGTACCAGGCTCAAATAAGCTCCACCCAAACATCACCCAATCCAGTGATGGGGAACCTTGGCACCCCAGATGTTTTGGATCTACATTTCCCATGACGCTCAACTACACTGCAGAGAGCATGAGCATCATGGTAAATATAGTTCCAAAAACATCTGGGGTGCCAAGGTTCACCATCACTAAGGCAGGCCATAGACGATTCGAATTTCGTACGATTTATCGTTCGATAAACGAAAGCGGCACTCGTGCACATCATCGAGTGTACCATCAATGTGAGCCGAAAATCGTACGACAAAACACTATTTTTTGTGCCTTTTAACCACATCTCTACCGGACACACTCCCTACTGTTCTGTGTTTTGTTAGGCGAAATCATTCAACTCCCCCACTAATGATACGAAATTCGGCCGATTTTCGCAAAAATTTCGCAGAATTTTTGCTGTCGTACGAAAATCGAACGTTTTACATACCACACTAAAGATACGAAAATCGTTCGATAACACTGCCATTTACGATTTTCGAACGAAATTCGAATCGTCTATGGCCTGCCTTAGTCCTACTCCATCCTACCCAGAACAGCACAAACCACAACCCAGGACATATACAATCTTAAAGACTGACCGAATGACCTGGAAACCTGAAGCACAGCTTGATTGGTGTGTCAGATGGTTGACAAGTCCTACGTGGTGGAGTGCTGACGTGTACAGCCGTATAAAGTGATGTCACATGGTGGCCTTCGACGAGTCTCATTTATATCGTTTCCACGTTCCTGATGCTGAGTATCTTGGCTCCCGGTGCTGGTAGATCCATATAACTACAGGAAACCCAGACGTAGTATGTAAGGAATATGTTGATGGGCTCCAAAATTAGATCTGATTTTTCTATTTATTGATTATATAATAATTATTGATAGGTGTGTGTATGGAGCTAAATATTATATATATAAATTTATGTGATTGTAGTGTGATATCATTATATTACTCATTATAATATCCTATTGCCTCCTCGTCTATCTCAACAATGTTTCCTCCGTCTAGCCGGGAACCTATTTATACTTGACATCACTTCCTGTCTGTACCCAACATCACTTCCTGTCTGTAGGTATCATAGAGACTTGCTATGTATGCCCCTCTCCAAATAAGCGAGATCACCACCTTGTGGCAATTACAGGCACCGTGGTCGTTGAACATTCTTTTTGGTTGGCTTGACTTCGTGGTGCATTATTATTATTGTTATACAGGATTTATATGGCGCCAACAGTTTACGCAGCGCTTAAATGAAAAGGGGGGCCGCACAATTTACAATACAGTTGTTCATGGAGCTTACAATCTAAAGGGTTGCCGGATCACATTTCAGTTAACCCCATGAGTTCCCAGGCCTTCTTCTTCCATTTTTTTTAATTTTGGTGATGTCCCAGTCCAACACATTATAAAAAATTATAAACGCAGCACTTGTGTTTTTGCCCCCATTTTTCATGAGCTGAACTCAAAGATCTAAGACTTTTTCTATGTACAAAAAAGGCCGATTTCTCTCAAATATTGTTCACACATCTGTGTAAATCTGTGTTAGTGATCACTTCTCCTTTGCCTGAGATAATCCATCCACCTCACAGGTGTGGCATATCAAGATGCTGATTGGACAGCATGATTATTGCACAGGTGTGCCTTAGGCTGGCCACAATAAAAGGCCACTCTAAAATGTGCAGTTTTACTGTATTGGGGGGTCCAAAAACTAACCAGTATCTGGTGTGACCACCATTTGCCTCACACAGTGCAACACATCTCATAGTTACATAGTAGTTGAGGTTGAATAAAGACAATAGTCCATCCAGTTCAACCTGTGTAGGTGTGTGTGGACCTATTCATTTCTCATACCCCTGAATGTTTCGATCCTTGAGATGTACGTCCAAGAGTCTTTTAAAAGTAGCCATACTTCCTGCAGTTACTAGCAATTGTGGCAGGGAATTCCACAGTCTTGTAGCCCTTACAGTAAAGAACCCCCTGCGTAGCCTGAGGTTAAATCTCTTCTCCTCTAATTGCATTGTATGCCTCGTGTCCTCATGCATTCCTTGCGACTGAATCGTTTTTTTTATATGCTCTGATCACCGTTGAGGTATTTGTAAATCGCTATCATGTCCCCTCTCAGACGTCTCTTCTCCAGGGAGAATAAATCGAGTGCTTCTAAACGCTCTTCGTAATTAAGGTCCTCTAATCCCCTAATAAGTTTTGTTGCCCTTCTCTGTACTCTCGCAAGCTCCAACACATCCCTCCTGAGGACTGGCGACCAGAACTGGACAGAATACTCCAGATGCGGTCGGACAAGAGTTTTATATAGTGGAAGGATTATAGTTTTATCTCTGGAATACATCCCTTTCCTTATGCATGCTAATATTCTGCCGGCTTTGGCAGCTGCAGCCTGACTTTGCATGCTATTGCCTAATCTATCTTCCACTAAGACCCCCAGGTCTTTCTCCAATTTTGATACCCCCAGAGGTTCCCCCCCTTGCTTGTATATTGCTTTTATGTTATTGGTCCCTAAGTGCAATACCTTGCACTTATCCACATTAAACCTCATTTGCCATGTAGTTGCCTACTCTGTTATTTTGTTTAGGTCATTCTGTAAGATTTCTGCCTCACGATGTGAAGTTATTGCCCTGCTTAATTTTATGTCATCTGCAAAAACTGAAATCGAGCTACTGACCCCGTCCTCAATGCTTTTTATGAACAAATTGAACAAAATTGGTCCCAGAACTGAGCCTTGGGGGACCCCACTTACAACCCCAGACCAGTCAGAGTATGCGTTGTTTATTACCACCCTTTGGACATGCCCCTTTAACCAGTTCCGTATCCAAGAGCAAACCTTGTAGTCGATGCCTGTCGCCCTTAATTTATAAATCAAGCGTTTGTGGGGAATTGTATCAAATGCCTTAGCAAAATCCAGGTACACCACATCCACTGGTCTGCCCCTATCTAGCTCACAGCTCACCTCCTCGTAGAATGTTAAGAGATTGGTTTGACAAGAACGCCCCTTTGTAAACCCGTGCTGATTACTGCTGATGATGTTGTTTTCTTTAGCAAACTCTTGGATATAGTCCCTTATCATCCCCTCCAGAAGTTTACATACTATCGATGTCAGGCTGACCAGCCGATAATTTCCCGGGACATGCCTCTGCCCTTTTTTGAATATCGGTATCACGTTAGCTTTTCTCCAGTCCCTTGGTACATTTCCTGTCAAAATACTATCGGCAAAGATCAGGAAAAGTGGTCTAGATATAACCTTACTGAGTTCAAGTACTCTTGGATGTATGCCATCCGGGCCTGGTGATTTATTTGTGTTAATGTTATCCAGCCTTTCCCTGATTTCACCATCTGCTAGCCATATTGGCAAGTCCTGTGAAGTACTGCTAACCAAACCGTCATATGGTCAGTGTACCCCTCCTTTTCCTGTGTAAAGACTGAGGAGAAGAAAGCATTAAGCACAGTTGCCTTATCCATGTCCTCTGCAACCATCCTCCCATCATCGTTAATTATGTGTGCAATATGCTCTGCCCTAGTTTTTTTGCTGTTGTATATTTAAAGAATTTCTTAGGGTTCTTTTTACTATCCTCCACTATTTGTCTCTCGAAGTTGATTTTAGCCATTTTGATTTCGGATTTACATTTCTTATTTAATTCCTTGTAATGCTGGAAAGCCGATACTGTGCCCTCCGATTTATATTTCTTGAAGGCCATTTTTTTTTCCCTAATAAGTTTATTTACATTACGGCTAAGCCAGCCAGGTTTGGCTTTGGCTCTTTTAAATTTATTTCCCGTTGGAATGCACTGCGAGATGCTTTTGTTTAATATGTTCCTAAAGCATTCCCATTTTTCCTCTGTGGTCAGTGTTCCTAGGGTTTGGTCCCAGTTTATTTCCTCTATCATTGAGCAAAATCTGGGAAAGTTTGCCCTTCTGAAGTTTAGGGTTCTTATGTTCCCCTCATGCCTTGCTATGATGTGATTTATGCTAAATGTGATCCGAGATCACCTTGGCATAGAGTTGATCAGGTTGGTGATTGGCTCCTGTGGAATGTTGGTCCTCTCCTCTTCAATGGCTGTGTGAAGTTGCTGGATATTGGAGGACCTGGAACACGCTGTCCTATACGCCGACCCAGAGCATCCCAAACATGCTCAATGGGTGACATGTCCGGTGAGTATGCTGGCCATGCAAGAACTGGGATGTTTTCAGCTTCCAGGAATTGTGTACAGATCCTTGCACCATGGGGCCATGCAATATCATGCTGCAACATGAGGTGATGGTCGTGGATGAATGGCACAACAATGGGCCTCAGCATCTCGTCACGGTATCTCTGTGCATTCAAAATGCCATCAATAAAATGCACCTGTGTTCCTTGTCCATAACATACGCCTGCCCATACCATAACCCCACCGCTACCACGTGCCTCTTCATCCACAAAGTATGCCTGCCCATATCATAAACCCAACGCTACCATGGGCCACTCCGTCCACAACGTACGCCTGCCCATACCATAACCCCACCACCACCATGGGCCACTCCGTCCACAACATACGCCTGCCCATACCATAACCCCATCGCCACCACAGGCCACTCCATAAATAACGTATGCCTGCCTATACCATAACCCCACCGCCACCATGGGCAATTCCATCCACAACGTACACCTGCCCATACCATAACCCCACCGCCACCATGGGCCACTCCGTCCACAGCGTACGCCTGCCCATACCATAACCCCACCGCAACCATGGGCCACTCCATCCACAACATACGCCTGCCCATACCATAGCCCCACCGCCACCATGTGCCTCTCCATCAACAACATACGCCTGCCCATACCATAACCCCAACACCCCCACGGGCCACTCCATACACCATACACAACGTACGCCTGCCCATACCATAACCCCACCGCCACCATGGGCCACTCTGTCCACAACGTACGCCTGCCCATACCATAACCCCACCGCCACCATGGGCCACTCCATACACAACGTACGCCTGCCTATACCATAACCCCATCGCCACCATGGGCCACTCCATCTACAACGTATGCCTGCCCATACCATAACCCCACCGCCACCATGAGCCACTCCATACACAACGTACGCCTGCCCATACCATAACACCACCGCCACCATGGGCCACTCCATCCATAACGTCGACATCAGCAAACCGCTCACCCACGCGCCATACATGCTGTCTGCCATCTGCTCTGTATAGTGAAAACCAGGATTCATGCGTGAAGAAAACACCTCTCCAAAGTGCCAGGCCCCATTGAATGTGAGCATTTGCCCTTCATGAGGTTGGACTGAGGGTCCGACGTCTTCTAGTGGGCCCTGTGTTCACTACCCGGCACCGTAGTGCTCGATTGGCATTTGCATTGAACACCAGAATTGGCAGGTCCACCACTGGCACCCTGTGCTTTTCACAGATGAGAGCAGGTTCACCCTAAGCACATGTGACAGACGTGAAAGGGTCTGGAGAAGGAGCGTAGAACGTTATGCTGCCTGTAACAACGTTCAGCCTGACTGGTTTGGTGGTGGGTCAGTGATGGTCTGGGGAGGAATATCCATGGAGGGACGCACAGACCTCTACAAGCTAGACAATGACACCCTGACTGCTATTAGGTATCAGGATGAAACCTTTGGACCCATCGTCAGACCCTATGCTGGTGCAGTGGGTCTTGGGTTCCTCCTGGTGGACGGCAATGCCCGGCCTCATGTGGTGAGAGTATGAAGCCAATTCCTGGAGGATGAAGGAATTTATACCATTGAATGGCCCCCAAGCTCGCCTGACCTAAATCCATTAGAACACCTCTGGGACATTATGTTTTGGTCCCTCTGACTCTGTCAGGTTGCCCCTCAGTCTGTTCAGGAGCTCAGTGATGCCCTGGTTCAGATCTGGGAGGAAATAACCCAGGAGACCATCCGTCATCTCATTAGGAGCATGCCCCGACGTTGTCAGGTACGCATACAAGCACGTGGGGGCCACACACACTACTGAGGACCATTCTGAAGTCCTGCAATGAAATCTCAGCAAAATGGACTCGCCTGCTGCATCATTTTTTCACTTTGATTTTCAGGGTGTCTTTGAATTCAGCCCTCTGTAGGGTGATAATTTTCATTTCCATCAAACGATGTGACATCCTTTCCTTCCTAACACAATACCCAGTCCATACCAGTATAGATCCTAACACATTACCCAGTCCATACCAGTATAAATCCTAACACATTACCCAGTCCATACCAGTATAGATCCTAACACATTCCCCAGTCCATACCAGTATAGATGCTAACACAATACCCAGTCCATACCAGTATAGATCCTATAACATTCCTCAGTCCATACCAGAATAGATCCTATAACATTACCTAGTCCATACCAGTATGAATCCTATAACATTACCCAGTCCATACCAGTATAGATATCCAGCATGAGAGGTTTCCCCATCGAGATCTGATGTGTTTTCAAAGTGTTCCTTTTATTTTTTGAGTAGTGTGTGTCAGACTGGGGGACACATTGTACTCTAGGAAGAGGAGAGTCCCCCTGTTGACCCAATAGTCAGGACCTGATATGGAGTGACTGTCTGTACCCCCTTATCGGCCTCTCTGGCTCTGCATGTGCCCTTTGGGGTAATTTTGTCCCAAACACAGAGCATGAAGGGAAAGGAAACCTACCCAATGTCATAGGAGAACCCAGCTTTGACAGCGGTCATTGGAACAGATCCGTCCCTTCAACCATTTACCCCCATCTGACATTTTGTTGAAATATGGTAAATTGTGGGTACAACCAGTGTTGGTGAACTGGGTACAATTAGTGATGGTGAACTGGGTACTAGTGATGGTGAACTGGGTACAACCAGTGATGGTGAACTAGGTACAAATAGTGATGGTGAACTAGGTACAACTAGTGTTGGTGAATTGGGTACAACCAGTGATGGTGAACTAGGTACAAATAGTGATGGTGAACTAGGTACAACTAGTGTTGGTGAATTGGGTACAACCAGTGTTGGTGAACTTGGTACAACCAGTGATGGTGAACTAGGTACAAATAGTGATGGTGAACTGGGTACAACTAGTGTTGGTGAATTGGGTACAACCAGTGTTGGTGAACTTGGTACAACCAGTGATGGTGAACTTGGTACAACCAGTGATGGTGAACTAGGTACAAATAGTGATGGTGAACTGGGCACAACTAGTGATGGTGAACTGGGTACAACTAGTGTTGGTGAACTGGGTACAACTAGTGATGGTGAACTTGGTACAACTAGTGATGGTGAACTGGGTACAACTAGTGATGGTGAACTTGGTACAATTAGTGATGGTGAACTGGGTACTAGTGATGGTGAACTGGGTACAACCAGTGATGGTGAACTAGGTACAAATAGTGATGGTGAACTAGGTACAACTAGTGTTGGTGAATTGGGTACAACCAGTGATGGTGAACTAGGTACAAATAGTGATGGTGAACTAGGTACAACTAGTGTTGGTGAATTGGGTACAACCAGTGTTGGTGAACTTGGTACAACCAGTGATGGTGAACTTGGTACAACCAGTGATGGTGAACTTGGTACAACCAGTGATGGTGAACTAGGTACAAATAGTGATGGTGAACTGGGCACAACTAGTGATGGTGAACTGGGTACAACTAGTGTTGGTGAACTGGGTACAACTAGTGATGGTGAACTTGGTACAACTAGTGATGGTGAACTTGGTACAACTAGTGATGGTGAACTTGTTACAACTAGTGTTGGTGAACTGGCTACAACTAGTGATAGTGAACTGGGTACAACTAGTGATAGTGAACTGGGTACTAGTGGTGGTGAACTGGGTACAACTAGTCATGGTGAACTGGGTACTAGTGATGGTGAACTTTCTAAAAGGGACGAAGACAGAAGTGTTTGGTTAGATCTCACTATACTGCCACCATTTGGTGATTGGTGCTCTCAGCCTCACCTGACACAGATTTTCCAGCATGCAGGACCACAATCTAAGTACCAGCAGCCTGCCACCAGTGAGTGGCACTGGGGTTGGTTAAAACCGTAGTTAACCCGTTATACACTAAAATATCCGCCACCACTTGCTTCATCAGAGACAAAAACCTCCATAATAATCAATGGAACAAGCCTGACTTTAATGAAATGCCGGTAATACTCGCTGTCACGCAGACAGGAATACTTCAGAGATTTACACCGCGGTGGAGCTCCTCGAAGAGACGGGAATTCTTTACTGGCTTCGCACATTCGAAAGAAGAGTAACCATTTTTTAAAATTTAGTTTAATGAGGAAAAGGTAAATTAGTGCAGAAAACATCTACGGAATAATAATGTATTACAGCAGAAAAAAGACAATAATACGATAGCAAACAAAAAAAGAATACAAATGAAAGTAAAGTCCCGGGTTCTTCAGGTTCTGGAACAATTCAATAAGTTGGGCATAAAAAGGATCCGAGATAATTTGGAGTTTTTAATTCTCAAGATAGAAGACTCTTGGCAGATGTTCTTTATTTCAATGGTATAGGAGGAGCCTGGACTGCTGAGGCGACCCAGCTTTTTATGGTCCTGGAGGAGGGTGTTGACCCAAATTCCTTGCCAAATCAGGAGGTCTGAAGGATGGCGGAGAGGGCACCAAAAATGTTTATGATTGTGCAGGTTTCATATGTCCACCAGTTACAGCTATTTAGAGACCAGGTTTGCACTCATCTCAGGAGGGATTTTGGTCCACTCTTCTTTACAGATCTTCTATAAATCATTAAGGTCTCTTGGCTGTCACTTGGTGTGACGGTACTCAACGTCACTGGGAGTGAAAGACAGATACTTAATGGTTTTGATTGCTTCAAATGGGACAGTAATATTTGTCAGCAATATCTCTCAAGGAATATGAAGATTTAATCCCACTTTACACTGTGAGACCTATAGCCTGTTCCCATGAAGTCTGACTCCTAAATAATCATAGCAATACGTAGATATGTATTCCATGTACTTCAATGTAGCAGACGGACAGACTGTCATTGGCAGTCTTGTCCTATTGTCTATCTATTGAGATGGAATGTGGATAGTGTTAAGGCTGCCTGTCCCATTTTTAAATGTTAATCACCTCACATTGTTCTGTCCGGATAATTAGTTCAGGTTACATAGTTAGTGAGGTTGAAAAAAGACATCTGTCCATCCAGTTCAACCTATGATGTGTGTGTTTGCTGTTAACCGTACATTGTATACCCCTGTACGTTGTGGTCTTTAAGGTGCCCATCTAATAGTTTTTTGAAACTATCGATGCTCCCTGCTGATACAAATGTTTGCGGAAGAGAATTCCACATCTTTACTGCTCCGACAGTGAAGAACCCGCTACGTAGGTTAATTCTGTTTTTGTATACAATTTCATCTGCATATGATAATGTAATCAGGCAACCCCTGACCTGTGTGTGGTAATCTGATCAGGAGGGGGGAGGTCCATGCTGTATATAAATTCTGTGTGACTGTTCAATAACGAGTGATTCCAGTACAAGCTAAGTGTCAGCTATCTTTGTAGCTTTACACTGTGAGACCTATAGCCTGTTACTATGAAGTCTGTGACTCCTAAATAATCATAGCAATACGTAGATATGTATTCCATGTACTTCAATGTAGGAGACGGACAGACTGTCACAGGCAGCCTTGTCCTATTGTCTATCTATTGAGATGGAATGTGGATAGTGTTAAGGCTGCCTGCCCCATTGTTAAATGTTAATCACCTCACATTGTTCTGTCCAGATAATTAATTCAGGTTAATTCTGTTTCTGTATACAATTTCATCTGCATATGATAATGTAATCAGGCAACCCCTGACCTGTGTTTGGTAATTTGATCAGGAGGTAGAGGTCCATGCTGTATATACATTCTGTGTGATTCCAGTACAAGCTAAGTGTCAGCTAGCTTTGTAGCTTTACACTGTGAGACCTATAGCCTGTTACTATGAAGTCTTTGACTCCTAAATAATCATAGATGTGTATTCCATGTACTTCAATGTAGGAGACAGACAGACTGTCATTGGCAGTCTGGTCCTATTGTATATCTATTGAGGTTTGATGTGGATTGTGTTAAGGCTGCCTGTCCCATTGTTAAATGTTAATCACCTCACATTGTTCTGTCCAGATAATTAGTTCAGGTTAATTTTGTTTCAGTATACAATTTCATCTGCATATGATAATGTAATCAGGCAACCCCTGATGTGTTTGGTAATCTGATCAGGAGGGGGAGGTCCATGCTGTATATATTCTGTGTGATTCCAGTACAAGCTAAGTGTCAGCTAGCTTTGTAGCTTTACGCTGTGAGACCTATAGCCTGTTACTATGAAGTCTGTGACTCCTACATAATCATAGCAATACGTAGATGTGTATTCCATGTTCTTCAATGTAGGAGACGAACAGACTGTCATTGGCAGTCTTGTCCTATTGTCTATCTATTGAGATGGAATGTGGATAGTGTTAAAGCTGCCTGTCCCATTGTTAATGGTTAATCACCTCACATTGTTCTGTCCAGAAAATTAGTTCAGGTTAATTCTGTTTCTGTATACAATTTCATCTGCATATGTATGATAATGTAATCAGGCAACCCCTGACCTGTGTTTGGTAATCTGATCAGGAGGGGGGAGGTCCATGCTGTATATAAATTCTATGTGACTGTTCAATAACGAGTGATTCCAGTACAAGCTAAGTGTCAAGCTAGCTTTGTATGGAGGGCGGCTGGAATATCTGTATATGTTCATGACAGTAAGGAAGCCATATACTGACGGAAGACCACAAGTACAGTGTGGGTCAGAGGTTCTGTTACACTTGGCAACTCAAAGTTTCAGTTCCCTCCATAAATTTTCTATAGGATGAAGGTCTGGAGACTTGCTAGGCCACCCCATCAATAAAACACTTTCCACACGATGGACAGGAAAGAAGTCTCTAACACTGGTGGCATTACTGGTGTCTGTGAATTTTGCCTTTTTAAAGTGGAAAGTTTCCCACACCATGAACATGTAAACAATGCTCTCTTGCAGGACTTGAACAGCAAAGTCCCATTTATCAATGAAACACTTTCCACACTATGGACAGGAAAGAAGACTGACCCGTGTGGCTTTTCTGGTGTCCAAGACATATTCCTTAGTGAAGTGACACATTTCCCGCACTATGAGCATATATAATTAGAACCGTCTGGTGAACAGCATGGTCCCATTTATCAATAAAACACTTTCCACACGATGGACAGGAATGAGGACTTTGACCCATATAGCTTTTCTGGAGTCTAAAAAATTTTTTACTTCATAAGTGAAGCGTTTCCCGCACTATGAGCATAAAAAGATGCTCTCCTGTGTGGCTTTCCTGGTAAAAACAAGGTCCCATTTATCAATAAAACACTTTCCACACAATGGACAGGAAAGAAGTCTCTGACACCGGTGGCATTACTGGTGTCTGTGAATTCTACTCTTTTAAAGTATAAAGTTTCCAGCACTATGAGCATATAAACAATGCTCTCTTGCAGGACTTGAACAGCAAAAGTCCCATTTATCAATGAAACACTTTCCACACTATAGACAGGAAAGAAGACTTTGACCCATGTGGCTTTTCTTGTGTCCAAAAGGTTTTCCTACAAGTAAAACTATTCCCGCACTAAAAGTTGCTCTCTCATATGACTTCTGTGTTTAAAAACAAAATCTCATTTGTAAAAGGAAACACTTCCCGCACTCCGATCACGGAAAAGGAAGCGCGGCCGCGTGGTTTCTTTGGTGTACGAGAAGTTGTGATTTCTGTGAAAAACATTTTCCGCACTCCAAACAGGAAAATGGTCGCTCGCCTGTGTGACTTCTCAAGTGGACAACAAGGTCCTCCTTCCGCCTGTAAGATTTCCCGCACTCCGAACAGGGAAAAGGTCGCTCGCCCGTGTGGTTTCTCATGTGAACTACAAGCTCATCCTTCCGTCTGTAAGATTTCCCGCACTCCGAGCAGGAGAAAGGTCGCTCACCCGTGTGGCTTCTCTGGTGTTTACAGAGTCGGGTTTTTAGTGCAAAACTTTTCCCGCACTCTGAACATGAAAAAGGACGCTCACCCGTGTGACTTCTAATGTGCGCAATAAGTCCAGTTTTCCGACTGTACGATTTCCCGCACTCTGGACAGGCGAATGGCTTCTCTCCGCTGTGCAGTTTCATGTGGAGATTGAAGTGACCTATAATGGAAAAACATTTCCCGCACTCTGGACACGAATATGGCTTCTCACCGGTGTGACTCCTCTGGTGTACAATAAGCGTGGATTTATTTTGAAACCACTTCCCACACTCCGAACATGAAAAGATCGCCTTCCCGGCGTGGGCTCTCTGATGTACGATAAGTTCGGATCTCTTCTCGAAACATTTCCCGCACTCCAAGCATGACATGGAATTCTCATGGATATGAATTTTCAGATGCTGATTGAGACTGCCTTTGTGGCTGAAATGTTTCCCGCACTTTGGACAGCAATAAGGCTTATCGCCTGTGTGGGTTCTAAGGTGGGAAATGAGTACCTCTTTCCGTACAAAACTTTTCCCGCACTCTGCACATGTATGTAGCTTTTCACTTGTGTGGGTTTTCAAGTGTGCAAGGAGTCTCTCTTTCCGTATAAAACATCTCCCGCACTCTTTACACGTATGCATATCTTCACCTGTATGGGTCTGCCGATGTATGTGGAGTTTATCCTTACGCAAAAAACTTTTCCCGCACTCTGCGCATTTATACCTTTCACCGGTGTGAAGTCTCACGTGTCTCTGCAGATGATCTTTCCGTTTAAAACTTTGGCCGCACTCCGAGCACGAGAAAGGCCGATCTTCCCGAGAATGTCCTGCGCTTCCATCATCTCCTCCATCATAGACCACAGACGAAATATGGAAACCTTCCGAGGAATTCCCAACATCACATCCATCTGTGAGAGAGAAACCTTCATCATCATCAACGAATTTCCATCATTCATAATCTAATCATTGTGTATGGTGGTCTAATAGTCACCCGTGGGACAAAGATCTGAGGAATGGAGAAGGACCTTTCATATGGTGTACAGTATCTCCTCCTCATTTGTTGGGAACATGACGTTATATTGAGGAATGGAGATGGACCTTTCATATGGTGTATACAGTACGTCCTCCTCATTTGTTGGGAACATGGCGTTATATTGAGGAATGGAGATGGACCTTTCATATGGTGTACAGTATCTCCTCCTCATTTGTTGGGAACATGACGTTATATTGAGGAATGGAGATGGACCTTTCATATGGTGTACAGTATCTCCTACTCATTTGTTGGGGACATGACGTTATATTGGAGGAATGGAGATGGACCTTTCATATGGTGTACAGTATCTCCTCCTCATTAGTTGGGAACATGACGTTATATTGGAGGAATGGAGATGGACCTTTCATATGGTGTACAGTATCTCCTCCTCATTTGTTGAGAACATAACGTTATATTGAGGAATGGAGTTGGACCTTTCATATGGTGTACAGTATCTCCTCCTCATTTGTTGGGAACATGACGTTATATTGAGGAATGGAGTTGGACCTTTCATATGGTGTACAGTATCTCCTCCTCATTTGTTGGGGACATGACGTTATATTGAGGAATGGAGATGGACCTTTCATATGGTGTACAGTACGTCCTCCTCATTTGTTGGGAACATGACGTTATATTGGAGGAATGGAGATGGACCTTTCATATGGTGTACAGTACGTCCTCCTCATTTGTTGGGAACATGACGTTATATTGAGGAATGGAGATGGACCTTTCATATGGTGTACAGTATCTCCTCCTCATTTGTTGGGAACATGACGTTATATTGGAGGAATGGAGATGGACCTTTCATATGGTGTATACAGTACGTCCTCCTCATTTGTTGGGAACATGACATTATATTGAGGAATGGAGATGGACCTAGTGTTAATAACCCACCTATTCTGATCTCTGTAGGAGTGTCCTCCACTTTAAATGTCTCTGTTACTCCATCCTCCTCCATAGACTGTTGACCATCCATCATATACATCTCTTCCTCTTCTTCTTCGGCTTTAATCTCAACTTTTAGGTCTAACAGATCTTCAACCTAAACCAAGAGAATGACAGAAAGTATAAGCACTAAAGATTTAAAACCACAAAGATTAATATCATCTTCATGCATCACTTTCATGTTTTAGATGCTTTGTCCCAACCTTGTAACAGTGAGGGATGGTGTGAGCTTCCTGTGTGGAATCCCGGGAATACAGAGGACGGGGACATCTCTCTGGTGGGTTCCTGGTATTAGGTGGCTCCATCATAATATCCTCAAAGAGATCTTTGTGTCTTTCAGAAAGCTGCTTTATCACTCCATATTCCTCATCTTCCTCCGTATACTCTTCTTTAACATCAATATTATCACCCCCGAGGTCTCCACTCTGAATATATAGAAAAACATTAATTGTAAAGAAACAAGCTTCTGCATAAATCATAACTACCAATAATTGTTTCTCATCTTGTTAGAAATTCTGTATATAGTCCTACATATCAGACAGACAACACTCAGTCCACATGGGCTTTGCTGCTTAACTGAAAAAAGGATCTTATATTAGTTTACCATAGAGAAGCTACAAACTTGTAAATACTTGCATCTACTGGCTGATGTAGTTGTTGCACAAAATACATGAACAATGTATTCCAACACCCCTACTCAACAACTACTCTTTTATATTAGTCCTATTTTGAGTCTCAGTTCTATAAATCTGTTTGTTGCAAGCAATTTTGTCAGAGCTTCTGATCCACTTTTGTTTTTCATGAGTTGGAAGTTTTTTCATCTCATCCCATGAATCTGGCTCTGGTTTAATGCTACGCGAGCAACATAGGACATGACAGATGTCTGGCCGAGATGCCTTTATTGCTTGTGGTGGATTTCCTGATTGAAGCCTCTTGTGGTCTGGTTTCTTCTTTTACAGCGTTTCTATTGTCTGGGGCAATTTCGATGTCACTTTGTTGCTTATCTTCATGTGTGGGATTTATCTCAGTTTGAAGCATTTTTGTTAGTTCATGACATTTTGAAAACACTGAAAGTGGTTGTAGAGGCAGAAGATGCATTCTTTGCATGAAAGTAGTAAACCTTCTGTGTGTAGCAGCTCCCCCCAACCCCCTCCCTCCAATACTTATCTGAGCCTATCTCGATCCAGCGATAGCCACAAGAGCCTTAGCTCTCCGGGGACTCCCACTCCTAATTGACCTCTGGCAGAAGCGGGAGTCATTTAAGAGACAGACTGGTAGTTTTGGTTTTTCAGATTTGCAAATGCAAATTTTATTGCAGCCATGTTACTGGCCATTTTCTTTTGTAGTCTTTTTTCTGTTGCTGTATCGTGCACTTCTTATTTGCTGTAGCTGCCTATGACTAGGTATCTGGGATATGTCTGGATTCTCAAGCTTTTCCCTGGGCCCATAACCTGTTAGAAATTCTGTATATAGCCCTACAGATCAGACAGACTGTGCCCAGTCCACATGGGCGTTGCTGCTTAACTGCAAACAGGAACTTTTATTATGCAGAGAAAAGACATAGAGTTTACCACAGAGCAGCTACAAACTTAAAAAGACTGCCATCTATCGGAAGATGTAGTTGTTGCACAAAATACAAGAACATTGTGTTATAACATATCTACCTGATGATGGTGGGGGATGGTGTGACCTTCCTGTGTGGAATCCCGGGAATACAGAGGATGGGGACATCTCTCTGGTGGGTTCCCATTACTGGATCCATCTGTAGGAAACACACACACTGACTGAATACATTGTTTCTATGTATTTATCAGATGATGGGGGATCTAGGTGGAGCCTCCGTACTGCTCTCTCCTTTACAATAAAGTCTCCTCTTACCCGGTGATGTGAGGGGCGGCTGATTCTCCATCATGACGTCCTTGTAGAGATCCTTGTGTCCTTCTACATACTCCCACTCCTCCATGGAGAAATAGAAAGTGAAACCTCTTAGGAACTTGACACAAGCAATGATACAATCACCATCCAGACACATCATCTGTTGGCCAAGAATTTCCAGCACCGCTCACCTTTTCTGTCAGCAGCTCAATAATCTTGTTGGTAACGTCTAGAATCTTCTTCTCATTTTTTTTCCAAGGTTTCAGGAAGGGAAGTGAAGGCACCGTGATAGTTACCTGGCCACCCAACTCCACAGAAGGAAAACTCTGTATTTAAACACCAACAGAAATATCAAATGACGTTTTAGAGATAAGAATGATGTCATGTGACCTCCCAGAATCCTCCTCACCTCTCCGGTCAGGTCTGTGTTTTATTAATAAGGATAAGAGTGATGTCATGTGACCTCCCAGAATCCTCCTCACCTCTCCGGTCAGGTCTGTGTATTATTAATAGAGATAAGAGTGATGTCATGTGACCTCCCAGAATCCTCCTCACCTCTCCGGTCAGGTCTGTGTTTTATTAATAGAGATAAGAGTGATGTCATGTGACCTCCCAGAATCCTCCTCACCTCTCAGGTCAGGTCTGTGTATTATTAATAGAGATAAGAGTGATGTCATGTGACCTCCCAGAATCCTCCTCACCTCTCCGGTCAGGTCTGTGTTTTATTAATAGAGATAAGAGTGATGTCATGTGACCTCCCAGAATCCTCCTCACCTCTCCAGCTAGGTCTGTGTTTTATTAATAGAGATAAGAGTGATGTCATGTGACCTCCCAGAATCCCCCTCACCTCTCCGGTCAGCAGGTAGATGATCTCCAGGGTGAGGTTTAGTATCCTCTCAGTCATGTGACTCCGGTCCTCCTCCATCCTCATTGGTCATGTGATTTATACGGGTTTCCTGTGGACCAATAATTGATAAGAGAGAATGATCTGGACTGTAGTGGTTGTACAAAATTAGGATGGGGATATACGGGGGGGGGGGGGCAATTTTTTTTTTTTTTAACGTACCAACAAGCCAATTTATTAAAAAAGATTGCACTTACTAAAAACATAGGGTAATCTGTCAGAAAAGCAAAATACAACTATGCAAAGATCCGCAATGCAGCATCCCGCGTATAGCATGTAAAGATCTCCGGCCGGCGTTGGGGGCGTGGCTTCAACGTATCCGGAACCGCATTCAAAGTACAGATGTTGTATATGCGGCAAGGAAAAAACCCTTTTAGTTCAGGAAAAAAGATAAGTTTGGGGGGGCCATCAATAACATTTTTGGCTATTTTGTGTCTGAGGGACGCTACCCCTCTAAATATGACACTAGGTTGATTGGGTAACTACGCCCCGGAAGACATCATTGTGTGACAAAATTATGGCCCCCAATGGCTTTACACATAGAGGAACATTTTTTTAGCTTTTTTTATGCTTTTGGGGTCCAGGAGTCTCTTTCCTGTTGCCCCAATCCTCCGCACATCTCCAAAATCAAGAGAATGTTCCGGCCCCATAAGTGGGGGAATAATCTCCCCCCGAAGGGGTAATCTAAATTTCCACACTATATATGTGTGTATCATCATCTGCTGGAGATAAAAGACATCACAGTGACTATGGAGGAAGAGGATGGACATGATGGGGGGTTACTGGGTGTAAATAGAAAATAAGATCTTATTACCTCCTCTGTTGCCACTTCCAACAATGTCTTCTCGCTACTTCCTCCCAACTCACCTTTGACCCGGAACTTCCTGTCTGCACCTGACCACTTCCTGTCTGTGCCTTACATCACTTCCGGCCTTCCATAGAGACTTCCTGTCCGGGTAGAAGTGAGATCACCATCTTGTGGAACTCAGAGGAACTGCAGGCTGAGAAACTTCTTCAGTGAAAGAAATGTGGCATCTCAACCCCTCCAGATGCTACCAGCCCAGCACGTCAGACATGTTGGATGGTATCTCTGTTATAGTTGCCTTCTTTGTTCTGGAGAGGATGGAGCCAACAGAACTGATTTTTTTGAGCTGAAGAACACTGACCTCGGGAGTAGAGGATCATTTCATCCCTCTTCTTGGTGCCACAGGGGAAGTCCCCCTTTTGACATGAGTCCCCCCTTCACACCAAGAAAAATGCATTTTCTTACAAAATTTTCAGTATTTTTTTTATTTATAGAGCAAAAAATGAAAACCCGATGGTGATTAAATACCACCAATATTGTACGTAATAGATTTGAGATGCGACTCAGAAATATGTGGCACCACATCCAAATAGAACATTACAGAAGAAATGGAAGGATGAGTAGGACTTTTGAGGTAGCCACTGATAATCCCATAAAGAAACAACAAGTACTCAACAGGGAAAATTAAGTAATGTATTTGACAACATAGTAAAAAATATTTAAACCACATCATATGGTGAAAAGAGTACAATATCTCCCCATACGAGGTAGGTATAATAGTGCAAAAGAATCGATTACATGCCAATATCAAGCTAAGATCTGGGATAAGGAAACACAGAATCTGCGATGACCTTTGGATATCCGGGCCGAACAGGGATCTCAAGCATCATAAGCCAATGGATCACTACGCATTTCACTTACAGCTTCCTCAGGAGATCCTAATGGTGCCAAACCCCAAGGGGGGGGGGAGACGGGGAGAAAAAACCAGAGCACCCGGGCCAGCACAAGGGCATGAGGAATGGTCATACGCACATCAGTTCCAACAGGAGATGTGTACACGAACACTCTATAGCCAAATCAGCAGGAGTCCTGTCCTAGGGCCATACAGACTTCACAAAGTAGCCACAGATAGAGGGTAGGCTCCAACCCCACATGACTGTAGAGGGTGGTAACAGGGTCGTCCCTAAAATCTCAGGAGTCCCCCATATCACAGCTTCTCTCTTATGGAATATGGAGCTCCTGCCGATCCTCGCCCAAACGCACAAATAGGAGCAACAGCTCCATATTCCATAAGAGAGAAGCTGTGATATGGGGGACTCCTGAGATTGGAGGGACGACTCTGTTACCACCCTCTGTTTTGTACTAGGGGGGAAAGATCTGTACTTGGTGCGTGATCTTTACTTAGGGGGGAAATCTTTGCTGGAAGAAACTGTACTTGGTGGAGGGGTGGGTAAGATCTGTATTGGGGTGGGGAGAGATCTGTACTGGTGAAGAGATCTGCACTTGGAGGAGAGATGTATACTGGGGGAGTTCTGTGTTAAAGGGAGTGATCTGAACTGGGGAGAGATCTGAACTGGGCAGAGATCTATACTGGGGGAGTTCTATGTTGAAGGGAGTGATCTGTACTGGGGAAAGATCTGTACTTGCTGCGTGACCTTTACTTAGGGGGAGATCTTTGCTGGAAAAAACTGTAATTGGTGGAGGCGGGTTAGGATCTGTATTGGGGGTGGGGAGAGATCTGTACAGGAGAAGAGATCTGAACTTGGAGGGTAGATGTATACTGGGGGAGTTCTATGTTGAAGGGAGTGATCTGTACTGGGGAGAGATCTGTACTGGAGAAAGATCTGTACTTGTTGCATGATCTTTACTTAGGGGGAAATCTTTGCTGGGAGAAAACTGTACTTGGTGGAAGATCTGTACTGGGGGGTAAGATCTGTATTGGGGGTGGAGAGAGATCTGTACTGATGAAGAGATCTGCACATGGAGGGGAGATGTATACTGGGGGAGTAATCTGTACTAGGGGGAGGGAGATGGAGAGATATGTACTGGGGGAAAGGTCTACACTTGCAGCAAGATCTTTACATAGGGGGAGATCTATACTGGGGATAGAGATCTCTGGATTCAGGGGGGAAATCTGTACTTGAGGAAAGATTAATACTGGGGGTGAACTTTAATAGGGGAAATCTGTACTTAGGGGAGATCTGTACTTGCAATAAGTGCTCAACTGGGGAGATTTGTACTTGGTGAAAGATCTGTACTTAAAAAAGGGAGATCTGTACTGGGGGAGAAATCTGTGCTTGGGGGGATTTGTACTGGTCATGAAGGGGTAAAACCTTCTGGAGCTCAAATGCTTAACGAAGGACAATGGTTCCTCTCCATGTTATCCAAAACAAAAAATAATGTAGCCAAAGTAGGCCTGCTGTCTGGGGTAGAAAGCTGAAGAAGAACCTTACTTAGCAGATTGCTGATCCTGGCTTAAAGGTCCACAACGAGCCTGTGAGGAGGGGCTGAAGATGCTTAAAAAGGTAGCTGTCCATCTGAGCTGCCTAATGGTCATTACCCTGTATGAAGTCCCCCTTAGAAAGAAGAGTCCTCCTTAGCTAATTGCCCGTCCCGGCTTGAAGGCCCATAACTACAAATTTCTGGTCACAGCATGAAGATACTTGAAGGTAGCTGTCCGTCTGAGCTGCCTAATGGCCATTACCCTGTATAAAGTCCTCCTTAGTACAATGAAAAGTCCTCCTCAGCTAATTTCCAGTTCTGGCTTGAAGGCCCATAACTACAAATTTCTGGTCACAGCATGAAGGTAGCTTTGAAGGTAGCTGTTAGTCTGAGCTGCCTAATGGCCATTACCCTGTATGAAGTCCTCCTTACTCAGCAGGAAGGAGAGTCCTCCTTAGCTAATTGCCAGTCCTGGCTTGAAGGCCAATAACTACAAATTTCTGGTCACAGCCTAAAGGTCACAGCATGAAGATACTTGAAGGTAGTTGTCCGTCGGAGCTGCCTAATGGCCATTACCCTGTATAAAGTCCTTAGTAGAATGAAGAGTCCTCCTTAGCTAATTGCCAGTCCCGGCTTAAAGGGCCCATAGCTCCAAATTTCTGGTCACAGCCTAAAGGTCACAGCATGAAGATACTTGAAGGTAGTTGTCCGTCTGAGCTGCCTAATGGCCATTACCCTGTATGAAGTCCTCCTTACTCAGCAGCAGCCAGAGTCCTCCTTAGCTAATTGGCAGTCCCAGTTTGAAGGCCCATAACTACAAATTTCTGGTCACAGCATGAAGATACTTGAAGGTAGCTGTCCGTCTGAGCTGCCTAATGGCCATTACCCTGTATGAAGTCCTCCTTACTCAGCAGGAAGGAGAGTCCTCCTTAGCCAATTGCCAGTCGCAGCTTGAAGGCCCATTTCTTCAAATTTCTGGTCACAGCCTAAAGGTCACAGTATGAAGGTACTTGAAGGTAGCAGTCCGTCTGAGCTGCCCAATGGCCATTACCCTGTATGAAGTCCTCCTTAGCTAATCGCCAGTCCTGGCTTGAAGGCCCATAACTACAAATTGTTGGTCACAGCATGAAGATACTTGAAGGTAGCTGTCCGTCTGAGGTGCCTAATGGCTATTACCCTGTATGAAGTCCTCCTTACTCCGCAGGAAGGAGAGTCATCCTTAGCCAATTGCGAGTCCTGGCTTGAAGGCCCATAACTACAAATTGTTGGTCACAGCCTAAAGGGCATGAAGATACTTAAGGTCTGTCTGAGCTGCTAAAAATTCATTAGCCTGTAGCCAGTTTGTCTGTATGTGTGTCACTGTTGGTGAGCCTCTGGGTGATACTACAAGGCAAGTCACCAGTAGTCAGGCTTAGGAGGGCCTGAATATTCCACCTATTTTAAGGCTTGGTGTGTTTGGTATCCATTTACTCAACACGACCCCGTTATATATTCCCCATAAAATAATTATTTTATTGTATTTGCGTGCACTAAAATTCATTATATTGTATTTTTCCTGAAAATATAGATGTGACAAACAGTTGTGCAAATATTGTGTACGACGTCAAAAGGAATTGCAATTGTCCACATTTATTTCCACCGGGGTCTCTTCTCTCAGAAAATATAGAACTGCAAATTTTTATTTTCTAGCAAAAAATAAAAAAATTAGGCAATATCCATTTGCCTAAAAATATCCCTGAGTCGATATCAGTTTTTTTTGGTCTTTAAGCCCGGATGAAGGATAAGCTTTTGGCCGAAATGCGTTGGTTGTTTTATGTGATTGTTGCCAAGGAACCCTTAAAGCATTTTGGATTCTTTATCTTTTGGCTTGCTGCCTGAGTTGTATTCTCATTTTAGTATATTATGCTTTCAGAGCTCATTGACCCTTGTGAGTTCTCTGGTAAAAAGCAAGGTTAGGTTTATCGATGAAACATTTCCCGAACTTTGGTCAGTGCTACTTTTGCGGTGTCCATGGAGGCTTCCTTTCTCAGTCTAAAATTTGTTTGAAACAGGACACCCTTTAGTGTGCCTGCTCTGGTGTTTAACAAGAGCGGATTTCAGTGGAAAACATTTCCCGCACACCGTGCAAGGAAAAGGGCGTTCGCCTGTGTGGCTTCGTAGGTGTTCAAGAAGGTGAGAATTCTGTAGGAATCTTTTTCCACACTCTGAACAGCTGTAAGGTCGCTCACCCGTGTGGGTTCTCTGGTGTCTATGAAATTTTTCTTTATGAGAGAAACCTTTCCAGCACTCTGAACATGAAAAACGATAACTGCCTGTGTGAATGCTTAGGTGTAAATCAAGTTCACCTTTTTGAATGAAGGATTTACCGCACTCCACACAGGAGAACGGCTTGTCCCCAGTGTGTAGTTTCATGTGTTTATTTAGGTTCCCTTGTATTGAGAAACCTTTCCCGCACTCTGTACAAGTATGCAGATGCTCCCCTGTGTGGATTCTCAGGTGTGCTGTGAGTCTCTCTTTCATTACAAAACTTTTCCCGCACTCTTCACATGGAAAAGTCTCACCGGTGTGAACTCTCACATGTCTCTGCAGGCTAGTTCTCCATTTAAAGCTTTGACCGCATTCCGAGCACAAAAAAGAACTTTCTTTCTTAGAATCGGTTATGATTCCATTATCTTCTCCGACATAATCTGCAGGTGAAATATGGGACCCCTCGGAGGAATTCCCAACATCGCATCCATCTGTAAGAAGGAAATATTTTATCAACAAACATATCTGAGATCTTAATATTTTACAGTCAGTCATTGTGTATGAAGGTCTAATAGTCAACGGTGAGACAAAGATCTGAGGAATGGAGATGGATCTTTCATATGGTGTACAGTATCTCCTCCTCATTTGTTGGGGACATGACGTTATATTGAGGAATGGAGATGGACCTTTCATATGGTGTACAGTATCTCCTCCTCATTGGTTGGGAACATGACGTTATATTGGAGGAATGGAGATGGACCTTTCATATGGTGTACAGTATCTCCTCCTCATTTGTTGGGAACATGACGTTATATTGGAGGAATGGAGATGGACCTTACATATGGTGTACAGTATCTCCTCCTCATTTGTTAGATTGGTGATCTAGGTGGAGCCTCTGTACTGCTCTCTCCTTTACAATAAAGTCTCCTCTTACCCGGTGATGTGAGGGGCGGCTGATTCTCCATCATGACGTCCTTGTAGAGATCCTTGTGTCCTTCTAAATACTCCCACTCCTCCATGGAGAAATAGACAGTGACATCCTGACACCTTATAGGAACCTGACACACACAATGATACAGTCACCATCCAGACACATCCCTTGTCTGTTACTGGATAATGTCCCAGAATTCCCAGCACCGCTCACCTCTCCTGTCAGCAGATGGACCATCATGGTGGTCAGTTCCAGGATCTTCTGCATGTTGTGTCTCTCAGGTATAAAGAATGAAGGTGGGGGGATGGTAATGTGGTTCTGGCCCCTCCTCCTTGTAGAGGTTTGGTGAGGTCTGTCATTTTCAGGAGATTTCTTCATTACTACTTCACTTTTCTGGGTTATACAATAGAAATGAACATCTGTGGTCAGGTCTATATGTACTAAGGACCAGTAGAAGGGTGTTCATTTCAGTTCTGGAGGGACTATGAAGATGAATGCAATCTGCTGTTTGGTAAAGGGGGGAAGGGGGGGTGTACTACATGTATATATCAGAGAGCAGACAGTAGAGCAATGTGAAGTATGAAATGTAAAGAATGGTGTACCATGTGGAGATGTGTAGAGTATGGAAAGTAAAGCACAGCGTACAGTCCCAAGCAATGTAGAGAATAGAACATGCAGCACAATGTACAGTATGGAGCATGGGTTGTACAGCATAGTATAGAGTGTGGACGGTGTCAGTAGGGCAGTGACACTCACCTCTCCAGTCAGCAGGCTGAGGATCTCCAGGATGAGGTTCAACTTCTCATTCCGGGGAAATTTCTTCCTCTCAATCTTCACAAAACTCAAAGTCTGCTGATTCTCCATCATGATATCCTTGTAGAGATCCTTGTGTCCTTCTAAATACTCCCACTCCTCCATGGAGAAATAGACAGTGACATCCTGACACCTTATAGGAACCTGACACACACAATGATACAGTCACCATCCAGACACATCCCTTGTCTGTTACTGGATAATGTCCCAGAATTCCCAGCACCGCTCACCTCTTCTGTCAGCAGATGGACCATCATGGTGGTCAGTTCCAGGATCTTCTGCTCTTTCTTCCTCTCAGGTATGGGAGAACGAGGGGGAGGCACCGTGGTGGGGCTCTGGGTCCGGCCCCATCCTCCTGAGATTGGCTCCCCGCTAGACTTCTTCACTACAACATAATCCTAGAGATCAGAAGAAAGATAAACCGATATCAATCATCTGACATCATCTACATGTCTACAATAAGAACATAGACTTCTGACCATACTAGACAAGAGTGATGTCATGTGACCTCCCAGAATCCCCCTCACCTCTCCGGTCAGGTCTGTGTATTATTAATAGAGATAAGAGTTATGTCATGTGACCTCCCAGAATCCTCCTCACCTCTCCGGTCAGGTCTGTGTTTTATTAATAGAGATAAGAGTGATGTCATGTGACCTCCCAGAATCCTCCTCACCTCTCCGGTCAGCTCTGTGTTATATTAATAGAGATAAGAGTGATGTCATGTGACCTCCCAGAATCCTCCTCACCTCTCCGGTCAGGTCTGTGTTTTATTAAAAGAGATAAGAGTGATGTCATGTGACCTCCCAGAATCCCCCTCACCTCTCCGGTCAGGTCTGTGCTTTATTAATAGAGATAAGAGTGATGTCATGTGACCTCCCAGAATCCTCCTCACCTCTCCGGTCAGGTCTGTGCTTTATTAATAGAGATAAGAGTGATGTCATGTGATCTCCCAGAATCCTCCTCACCTCTCCGGTCAGCAGGTAGATGATCTCCAGGGTGAGGTTTAGGATCTTCTCAGTCATGTGATTCTGGTCCTCCTCCATCCTCATTGGTCATGTGATCTATACAGGAGACTTCTTTCTTTAGATAGATGATATAATGAGAAATATCCTAACATTACAGTAATAATGTCCCCCCAGGAATGTCTCCTTTTAGTGTCAGCTTTTTTCATCTGTTGCCCTGTGTGCATTACCATGATGTTTTTGTTGTTCTGTTCTTGTTGTTCTTGTTCCAAGTGTCCAATAATGCTTTACCCTTAGGCCTTTTCTTTATAGTCATTCTTGCCCCTTTCCAGTCTGACTTTAGAAGTGAAAGATCCACTCTGTTAGACATCCTTATATACACTCATGATAAAACCAATTTCCACCCCCAACCTTATACCAGTATAAATTCAGTGCATCCTTAAGGGGTCAGCACATTGCTGGGGGAGAAAACGTTGCTGGGGTCAGCACATTGCTTGGGGAGGACGTTGCTGGGGTCAGCACGTTGCTTGGGGAGGACGTTGCTGGGGTCAGCACGTTGCTGGGGGAGGATGTTGCTGGGGTCAGCACGTTGCTGGGGGAGGACGTTGCTGGGGTCAGCACGTTGCTGGGGGAGGACGTTGCTGGGGTCAGCACGTTGCTGGGGGAGGATGTTGCTGGGGTCAGCACGTTGCTGGGCATCTTTCCTTAAGGCTTCTTTCTCTAAGTGATTCTTTCTACAAGTGATATGCACTTCAAGCTCTGCACTTCAGCGATTGCACGTGTCGAACATACACAGCAAACTACATCAACAAGCACCAAACTGGCTGCAGGTGACCCCGTCTCTCTATTTAGCTCTTTACACACTCTGTAACATGCTCTCCCTACCACTCCTGCTGACAGTTGTGTCCTCTCTTCTCAAACTCACTCACCTTCACCCCTCTTCTCCACCCCACAGCTTATATATATCACCCCGTCTTCTATCCTCTCCCTATTACTGCTCCTACCAACTCTTGCTAATTTTACATCCACACACTGAGAAAACCTCCAGGACTCTGGGGCATGTCCCTTCATATAAACTGCACTCCCACTTTATCTCCCTCACCCTTCTCCTTGCCTCTGGTGACATATCCCCAAACCCAGGGCTTCCATTTGGCTTTTCACCACATTCCCACCACCCTACACCCTCTGCCAGCAGCCACAACCCACAAAACCTAGTCTCCATTCCTCTTTATCCCAATACCAGCCTCCCCTTCTCCTGCGCTCTCTGGAACGCCCGCTCCGTCTGTAACAAACTCACCTCCCTCCATGACCTCTTCATCACAAATTCCTTTAACCTACTCGCCATCACTGAAACCTGGCTTCATAATTCCGATACTACTTCTCCTGCTTCCCTCTCCCATGGCGGCCTCCTCTGGACTCACTCTTCTTTAAGAATTTCTGTCATCTATCGGCCCCTTGGACCAGTATCAAACTTCCTTGATGACGTCTCTGCCTGGCTACCCTACTTTCTCTCTTCTGAAATCCACACAATCATTCTTGGTTACTTCAACATCCCTGTTAATGCCAATACTACTACTGCTTCTAAACGTCTCAGTCTAACCTCATCTCTTGACCTGAAGCAATGGATACAGCTTCCTACACACTCCACTGGCAACACCCTTGACCTTGTCTTCTCCTATCTATGCACTCCATGCAACCTCTCCCACTCTCTAATCACCACCTTATTAGTTTCGCACTCTCCCTGTCTTCCACCTCCTCTCCTTCCAACCATCTAACAATTACTCGTAGAAACCTTCGCCACCTCAACCCTTCTATGCTCTACTCTACTACTGACCATCTATATGACAAAATCTAACCCCGGTCAATCCCCAACCTAGCCACTTCCATCTATAACAGCTCGCTGTCATCCTCCCTAGACAAGCTTGCTCCCCTCACTACACGCAAAATTTGGCTCCGACCCCTACAACCCTGGCAAACAGACGACACCAGAAGTCTCAGAAAACGTAGCCGCGCTCTTGAGCGCCTGTGGCGTAAGACTAAGTCCCTGGAAGACTTCAACCAATATAAATCTGCCCTTCTAAAATACTATTTCTGCCTCCTCACTGCCAAGCAAACCTATTTTATCACGCTCATCCAAACATCCTCTTCTAGTCCCCGTCATCTCTTCTCTACCTTTAACTCTCTACTCTGTCCTCCACCAACTCCACCCTCTAACTCGCTCACTGCCCAGGAGATCGCCAATCACTTCAAAAATAAGATAGATACAATTCGCGAGGAGATCTCCAATGTGCAGAAACCTCCCCCACTTAACAACCCATATCCACAGGTACAATCATTACTTCCCTCGTTCCACCCTGCTAGTATTATTGAGGTTGCTGGACTTTTATCTAACACCCATCTAACCACCTGCCCCCTGGATCCTGCTCCCTCGCACATGCTACGCTCACCCTCTGACTCTATTCTACACTCTCTGACTCACATCTTCAACCTCTCCCTCTCTTCTGGCATCTTCCCTAATTCTCTAAAACATGCGCTAGTCACTCCCATCCTTAAAAAGCCCTCACTGGACCCCACCAACCTTCACAATCTACGCCCCATCTCCTTCCTTCCCTTCTCTTCCAAACTCCTTGAACCCATTGGTCTACAACCGACTAAGTAACCAACTGACTAAGAACAATCTTCTTGATTTCCTTCAGTCTGGATTTTCGCTCTCAACATTCCACTGAAACTGCTCTCCTTAAACTCACAAACAACCTACTAACAGCAAACACCAATGGACACTATTCTGTACTACTCCTTCTGGACCTTCCTGCTGCCTTTGACACAGTAGACCATCCCCTCCTCCTCAAAAAACTCCACTCCTTTGGCCTCCGTGACCGTACTCTTCACTGGTTCTCATCCTACCTATCCCAACGCACCTTCAGTGCTACTTACAACTCTACTACCTCCTCTCCTCTTCCTTTCTCTGTCAGGGTCCCCCAAGGTTCTGTCCTTGGACCACTCCTTTTCTCAATCTACACCTCCTCCCTGGGTCAGCTGATGGCCTCCCATGGCTTTCAATATCATCTCTACGATGATGACACCCAAATCTATCTCTCCACCCCTCAGCTCTCTCCATCAGTCTCCTCACCCATCTCCAACTTACTAACAGACCTATCAGCCTGGATGTAACATCACTTCCTCAAACTCAACCTATCCAAAACCGAGCTCATGGTATTTCCTCCCCCACTTTCCTCTTCCCCTGATTTCTCTGTCAACATCAACAGCACAACTATCAACCCGTCCACCCATGCCAAGGTCCTAGGTATAATCCTGGTCTCTGAACTATCCTTTCAGCCACACATCCAGTCACTGTCCAAAGCTTGCCGCCTCAACCTCTGCAACATCTCCAAGATACGTCCCTTCCTAACCAATGATGCCACAAAGCTTCTAATCCACTCCCTGGTTATCTCTCGTCTCAATTACTGAAACTCCCTTCTCATTGGCTTACCTTTAAAAAAGCTCCTCCCCCTTCAGTCCATCATGAACGCTGCGGCCAGGCTCATCCACCTTGCAAACCGCTCTGTGTCTGCCACCCCTCTCTGCCAATCCCTCCATTGGCTGCCACTCAACCAACAAATGAAATTCAAGTTACCAACCATAACTTACAAAGCCATCCATAACTTGGCGCCCAGCTACATCACTAATCTGGTCTTAAAATACCGACCAACTCATTCTCTTCGTTCCTCCCAGGACCTCCTGCTCCCTTGTAACCACTTCCCATGCTCACCTCCAGGACTTCTCCCGAGCCTCTCCCATCCTCTGGAATGCTCTACCTCAATCTGTCCGACTATCTCCTACTTTCAGACAATCCCTGAAAACACATCTCTTCAGAGAAGCCTATCTGGCATCCACCTAACAACTGTACTTTTATTTTCTCCATCAGCCCATCCCCCACAGTTATTACCTCTTGTATCTCTAGACGCTCCCTCTTAGATTGTAAGCTCTAACGAGCCGGGTCCTCTGATTCCTACTGTATTAAAGTGTATTGTATTTGTACTGTCTGTACTCAAGTTGTAAAGCGCTGCGTAAACTGTTGGCACTATATAAATCCTATATAATATATATATATATATATATATATAGATATATATACCCACACACACACGTGATTCTGTACAGCCAGCCCGCACTGTAGCGGGAGAGCAGTGTGTGCTTGGAAAGTGGATATTACCCAATATTTTGGTAAAAAATAAAAGATGATTTTACACCCAAACATGTGGAGCCCTAAAATTGTGTGTGCCTGGGAAACGGAGGGGAACTTCGGTACCCCATATTCACCATAGGTGACCCCCTATCTACAGCTCACCTCTGCTCCCCTCTTCCTCAGCTCTGACATCTGCACTTCCAGCAACGGCTCCTCTCTACTTCCTCATGACTCACCCGGAACTTCCTGTCTGTGCCTGACATCACTTCCTGTCTGTACCTGACATCACTTCCTGTCTGTACCTGACATCACTTCCTGTCTTCCATACAGCTTACCATCTTGTAGAGCTCAGAGGAACTGCAGCCCCGAGAAACGTCCAGCCTTTAAGTGGTTCTAAAGCCTTTTTTTTTTTTTTCCAACTTTAAAATGTTTATTGGAATTTTAA
The DNA here is from genome assembly GCF_965119305.1 of Pelophylax lessonae. Taxonomy (NCBI): domain Eukaryota; kingdom Metazoa; phylum Chordata; class Amphibia; order Anura; family Ranidae; genus Pelophylax; species Pelophylax lessonae. Next base: position 273,023,551 of record NC_138776.1, read on the forward strand.
TTTAACAATTTCAACAATTACATTTACAGTTATTTGTTACTTCTGTCTCATTGCTTGGTACATGTAACAAGAGTTAGGAAAATGAAGAAAATTACAGGAGTACAACAAATAATTAATTAACATCAAGGGAGAAAAAAATACATTTTTTTTTCTTTAAAGGTTTCCCCCTTAACCAATTTCAGCCCCGGAGGATTTGGCTGCTCAATGACCAGGCCCAATTTTGCGATTCGGCACTGTGTGAATTTAACAGACAATTGTGCGGTCGTGCGACGCTGTACCCAAACTAAATTGACGTCCTTTTTTTCCCACAAACACAGCTTTCTTTTGGTGCTATTTGATCACCTGTGCAATTTTTACTTTTTGCGCTATAAACAAAAAAGTGCGACACTGTTGGAAAAATAACAATATTTGTATATAAAATTCTAAAAAAAAAAAAAAAAAAAAGTAAAAATCAAACTTTAACATTTTAGGCCAATTTGTTTTCTGCTACATATTTTTGGTAACAAAAAATTGTAATAAGTGTATTTTGATTGGTTTGCGCAAAAGTTATTGCGTTTACTAACAACGGGAAAGATTTGTCATTTTTATTGTTTTTTTTTTTTTACTAGTAATGGCGGCGATCTGCGATTTTTTTTTTGCGGGACTGCGACATTGCGGCGGACAGATCATACCCCTGACTGACATTTTTGACACTTTTGGGGGGACCAGTGACATTACTGCAGTAATCAGTGCTATATATATGCACTGTTACTGTAAAATTGACACTGGCATGCAAGGGGTTAACTGTATGGGTGATCAAGGGGTTAAATGTGTCCCTAGGGGCGTGATTCTAACTGTCAGGGGGAGGGGCTTGTGATGTAATTACAGAGATATGCGATCCTATATAGCAGGATCGCATAGGCTCTGTGATAATCTAAGGGAGAATGACAGATGGTTGTGTTTACATCAGTCGTCTGTCCTTCTCTCTCTGCTGCGGGAGATTGCGAGTGGCCAGCGGATATCAGAGCTGCCGGTCACACGTGCTGGCTTCCCGGCTGACAAGCGGGGGCGGAAGTGCACCGGCGGCGGCGTGCGCTGACCCCCTAGAGTCTCCTGAGCGAGCGACGTAGTGCTACGTCGCTTTGCCCAGGAGTGGGTGGTCTTTAAGTGGTTAATGACCAGGTCATTTTTTGGGATTCGGCACTGCGTTATGTTAACTGACAATTGCGTGGTCGTGCGACGCTGTACCCAAATACAATTAATGTCCTTTTATTCCCCACAAATAAAGTTTTCTTTCAATGGTATTTGATCACCTCTGCGGTTTTTTTTTTTGCCCTATATTTAAAATATATATATATACCCCTACAGTATCTGACAAAAGTAAGTACACCCCTCACATTTTTGTAAATATTTTATTCTATCTTTTCATGTGACAACACTGAAGAAATGAGACTTTGCTACAATGTAAAGTAGTGAGTGTACAGCTTGTATAACAGTGTAAATTTACTGTCCCCTCAAAATAACTCAAAACACAGACATTAATATCCAAACCACTGGCAACAAAAGTCAGTACACCCCTAAGTGACAATGTCCACATTGGGCCCAATTAGCTATTTTCCCTCCCCGGTGTCATGTGACTCGTTAGTGTTACAAGGTCTCAGGTGTGAATGGGGAGCAGGTGTGTTAAATTTGGTGTTACCGCTCTCACTCTCTCATACTGGTCACTGGAAGTCCAACATGGCACATCATGGCAAAGAACTCTCTGAGGATATGAAAAAAAAAGAATTGTTGCTCTACATAAAAATGGCCTAGGCTATAAGAAGATTGCCAAGACCCTGAAACTGAGCTGCAGCACGGTGGCCAAGACCATACAGCGGTTTACCAGGACAGGTTCCACTCAGAACAGGACTTTGTCACTTAAGGGTGTACTGACTTTTGTTGCCAGTGGTTTAGACATTAACGGTTGTGTGTTGAGTTATTTTGAGGGGACAGTAAATTTACACTGTTATACAAGCTGTACACTCACTACTTTACATTGTAGCAAGGTGTCATTTCTTCAGTGTTGTCACATGGAAAGATAGAATAAAATATTTACAAAAATGTGATGGGTGTACTTACTTTTGAGATATACAGTATCTATCTATCTATCTATCTATCTATCTATCTATCTCCTCTATACCTGTGTGTATATATATATATATATATCCTCTCCCCTATTCCTGTATACATCCCCCACACTGTGTGTGGGTGTATATATATATATATATAATCTCCTCTATACCTGTATGTATATATACACACATCGCCTCTCCTCTATACCTATATATCTCCTCTCTCTATCTATCTATATATATATATATATATATATATATACACATACATACATACATACACACACACTCCTCTCTGCTATACCTGTATGTATATATACACATATCCTCTCCTCTATACCTGTGTGTATATATATATATATATATATATTGTGACAGGAAGTCAGGTAAATCTGTGGATGTAGTCACAGACAGGAGATACATTTCCACCTGCTTTGGAAAGTTCACCAATTACTATAGGGTGTCGGCTGAAAAGGTAGCCAGGGCGGCTTAAGGAAGTTGAAAGGCCTTCAGCTGTTCGGAATGAGGAAGTTAAGGCCTCTATAATTTGTCCAAAGGAAGTCTATTGATTGCTGCCTCCTGACGCTGTGTGAGCTGGGGAGAGGAGGACAGTCAGATGTGTGCCTCCCGACGCTGTGTGAAGCCTGGGAGAAGGATTGCTGCCTCCTGACGCTGTGTGAAGCTGGGGAGAGGAGGACAGTCAGATGAATGCCTCCCGACGCTGTGTGAGCATGGGAGAAGACCTCCTGAAGTGATGTGCGCTGAGGAGGGTAAAAAGTGTGAAGACTTCTCAAGGTGAGAAAATGAACTATTTCTATGTGGAAGAAATAAATGAACTGTTTGCTATTTGAAGAGACAAGCAAAGGGACGTGTTCAATATATAGAGGAAAAGGGACATGTTCAATGGACATTTGTTGTGTGAAGAAAAAACATGGACTATGGAGTGTCTTCTGTAGGATCAGCAAAGTTTGCCCAACAGTAGGTTGGAGAAAGACTCTGTAGGTAGGTTCCTGTATGTGAGAAGGTAGCCGCCCACAGTGGCAAGGATTTATTTTGTGTTTTATTTTTATTTTGATGTTTTTGAGGCTTGCACTTGTGTGAAGAAAATTGCAAGAATAAACCAAACTGTTGTTTGCAACCACCTCTCGGCTATCTCCCTGTGTAAACGCACCCCCCCCCCCCAAGGGGTCATCCATACCCACCACCGAGCTAATCTCCCACATATGGTGGAGGTATGCATTGGGCAGAAGCAGAGATCCCTGCAAAGAAGTGCATATGTTCTATGAACTTTGTCTGGTGCATGAGATTGCACAATCTATGTGTGCAGGAGAGGAAATCCTGAAAGAGAGAAAAAACTACTTGTTTTAAAGAGACAGTGGTCTCAAAATTTTTTGCTGGACTGTGAAAAAATTTTTGTGGAGTTATTGAAGATGGGGCGGTCAAAACGCCTGAAAGATGCAAAGATAGCTGAAATGAGAGACCGAATTCTATGGATGGAGGGGATGTTACCGCCTGAACGAGCCCCATCCATGCCTGAACAAAGTCGGCTAAAGAGGAAGGTTGTTGTCCCTAGCAACAGTCAGGCAAAGTTTTGCAGCTCAACAAAAGGCTCACCAAGAGAGCATGGCAGGCTGGAAACAGAGACGCCAGCAGCAAATGGAGGCCATCGGTTTGGAGGAAACCGAATATGCTGTGCAGGGCTGAGTTGGATGCCTTGCAACGGAAAATGGAAGAAAAGGAACAAGCCCTGGAGTTGCTTAGGATGGAGCATAGAAACTTGCAGGCTCAGGTGTTACAGTGGGAAGAATCCACTGCTCTTCTTTTTTCCGAGTTACAAAAACGTAGAGAGACTATAATGGAGAAAGATACCATCCTCATGGAAAAGGAAAGTGAAATTCAGACTTTGCAGAAGCAAAGTAAGGGTGATATGTTGGAGTCGCGTAATCAACTGGCAAAAAGGCTTCAGTCTTTGGAAGCTACCAAAATAGACCTGCAGGGGGTGCAGGAACAGAATGTCGCTCTGAAAACTACATTGTCTCTCAGCTACAAGGAGAAAAATGAGAGAGAGGCTAAATTACTGAGTACTGTGTATGAGCTCACAACTTTGAGCAATGTGGTAGATGAATTGCGTACGGACTGTGAAAGTTGGAAAGATGAAGCCCAACGTGTCCAGCAGCAGTTAAAGGAGAAAGAAGCCTGTGTGGCAGAATTACAGTCTCATTCCCAGAAACTAGCCAATGAGGTGAAGGCTCTTATGCAGGGAAAAGGAGATTCTGAACACAAGAGAAAAAAAGTAGAGGCACAGCTGCAGGAATCGCAAGTCAAGGTGTCAGAAGGTGACCGAGTGTGTGCTAAGCTGTCAGAGAAGGTAAATCGACTGCAGGTTGAGTTGGACAATGTCACAAATCAGCTTTCTCAAGCAGACAGCAAATCTAGAGAAATTGTCAAAGATTTCTCTATCTTGGAATCGCAGCTGCAAGACACGCAGGAACTCTTACAGGAAGAGAGGTGTCAAAGGCTGAGTTTTAGCACAAAGCTCAAACAAATGGAAGATGAGAAAAATGGTGTCCTGGAACAATTAAAAGAGGAGGAGGAAGCAAAGAAAAACCTATCGGAGCAAGTCGCAACACTGCAAGCTCAGATAGCGGATATGAAAAAACGCATGGAAGAAAGCGTTGGTTCATTAGAGAGTGTTGAAGATGTGAAAAAGAAGTTGGATCAGATGCTTGGTGAGGAGAAGACTGTCTGCAAAATATACAGAAGAATGTGACCGTGCAGAAACGGAGGCACGTGATAGAGAGAGCAAAGCCCTGTTCTTGGCTTGCTCCTTGGAGGAAGCTCTAGAGTCTAAGGCTGAACTAGAAAGAGTTAACAAACAGCTGTGTACAGAAATGGAAGATTTGGTCAGCTCCAAGGATGATGTTGTGAAAAGCGTTCAGGAGCTAGAAAAGTCTAAGCGAGCCTTAGAACAGCAAGTAGAAGAGATGAAGATTCCGTTGCAGGAACTGGAAGAGGAATTACAGGCAACAGAGGATCTGTCCCAAAGAGGGGATAGTGTGCCTGATGCAGTTTTTAAAAGGATCAGTGTTTTGGGGTCTGTCCTGAGTGGGCATCGGAAATTTGACATGTTGCTTGACTCACCCCTCTGGAATAAACCGTTCCTTCAAAAACTTCAAGCACTGGAAAATGTATCATTAGAACTTCAGCAAACAAAGGAGCTGTGTAAGAAATGTGATGATTTCTCAGTTCAGGCTGAAAACCTAGTGGAGAAAACTAAAGCAAGTGATATAAAGCTGGGAGAAAAAAGCAAACACCACCTAGTGGAGAAAACTAAGGCTTTTGGTGAAAACGTGAAGCAAATGAATAAGTGTCTTTCAGGGAATATTCCCCAAATGGAACTGGTGAAAGACAGGTGGCAGAAGTTTGAGCGTGATCTTGAGATGCATTCCATGTGGAGTTCAGATAAAGAAAAAGGAACTAGGTGACCTTGAGCGGTCAAATAGTTCAGCAGATATGCAATTCAACCAAATCAAGGAAATGCTAAAGGAGCTACAAGGGAAAAGTAGTGCAATAGCAGAAAGTGCATTGAAGAAACCTGTAATAGACTGTGTTGTTGCCTTTGACCCATATGTTGGTGGAAGGAAAGTTGATGATGTCGCTGAAAAAATGAACAGGGGTCAACTTTCAAGAAATGTGTGACAGCCTGTTGTCGCAAATGGAAGGCCTTCTGCACAGCATCTTAGAGCAAGCTAAGCTCAAGAAGGCATTTCTTGGAACAAAGCCAACTGAAGCAGAGGTTCTCAAAGTTTTGTGGAAATCATTCATTGATTGCAGAGAGAGGCGGCTCAAGAATGTTGAAGACTTTAAGACTAGCACAATTGAGTTGCCTATGGATCACGGTCCTCCTTGGTGGATAGGACAGACGGTTATGCAGGACAAACTTGAGAAGGAGCGAAATTATGCCAAAAATTCAGTTGAAGAATGTGTACATGAGATGAGAGACAAACTGTGTGGCATTTATGAGAAATCTGTCAATGAAGATGACAGAAACAGTTTCACACTGAAGCTTGAAGATACTAGGAGGCTTATCAGTGGGAGTCAAAAGAAGTGCCTGACACATGCGTGCCTGGAAAACTGTGTCCCAACCCTAGGGTTGAAACAAGAGGGGGGGGGGGTATGTGACAGGAAGTCAGGTAAATCTGTGGATGTAGTCACAGACAGGAGATACATTTCCACCTGGTTTGGAAAGTTCACCAACTACTATAGGGTGTCAGCTGAAAAGGTAGCCAGGACGGCTTAAGGAAGTTGAAAGGCCTTCAGCTGTTCGGAATGAGGAAGTTAAGGCCTCTATAATTTGTCCAAAGGAAGTCTATTGATTGCTGCCTCCTGACGCTGTGTGAGCTGGGGAGAGGAGGACAGTCAGATGTGTGCCTCCCCACGCTGTGTGAAGCCTGGGAGAAGGATTGCTGCCTCCTGACGCTGTGTGAAGCTGGGGAGAGGAGGACAGTCAGATGAATGCCTCCCAACGCTGTGTGAGCATGGGAGAAGACCTCCTGAAGCGATGTGCGCTGAGGAGGGTAAAAAGTGTGAAGACTTCTCAAGGTGAGAAAATGAACTATTTCTATGTGGAAGAAATAAATGAACTGTTTGCTATGTGAAGAGACAAGCAAAGGGACGTGTTCAATATGAAGAGGAAAAGGGACATGTTCAATGGACATTTGTTGTGTGAAGTAAAAACATGGACTATGGAGTGTCTGCTGTAGGATCAGCAAAGTTTGCCCAACAGTAGGTTGGAGACAGACTCCGTAGGTAGGTTCCTGTATGTGAGAAGGTAGCCGCCCACAGTGGCAAGGATTTATTTTGTGTTTTATTTTTATTTTGATGTTTTTGAGGCTTGCACTTGTGTGAAGAAAATTGCAAGAAAAAACCAAACTGTTGTTTGCAACCACTTCTCGGCTATCTCTCTGTGTAAACGCACCCCCCAAGGGGTCATCCATACCCGCCACCGAGCTAATCTCCCACTATATATTATATATATATATATATATATATATATATATATATACACACACACACTCCTCTCCGCTATACCTGTATATCATTGGTCACAGGATTTCATTTTCCAGCTACAAAATGGAATTTGGTTCCTATACCTATAAATAAAGAGCGTTTTGCAGAAAACTATCCTGAGTGCGTCCGTTCAGTTCAGTCTTTAGGCCCTGATGAAGGAGGAGTTATTGGCCCCGAAACGTGTAGGCTGTCTAATTTCATGTTGCTAAGGAACCAAATAAAACATTTTAGACTCAGAAAAGTAAACATTGACCCGTGTGACTTTTCAGTTGTCTACAGAGGTGTCCTTCATCAGTCTAAGATGTGCATGGAACAGGACGTTCCCCGGGGGGCGTGCACCGGTGTTTAACAAGAAGAGATTTCTTTGAGAAACATTTCCCGCACTCTGAGCATGGAAAAGGGCGTTCTCCTGTGTGGCATCTTAGGTGTTCAAGAAGGTGAGATTTCTGTAGGAAACTTTTTCCACATTCTGAACAGCTGTAAGGTCGCTCACCCGTGTGGATTTTCTGGTGTCTATGAAGTTTTCCTTTATGAGAGAAACCTTTCCCGCACTCTGAGCATGAAAAACGATGTTGGCCCGTGTGACTGTTCAGGTGTATAACAAGATCATTGTTCCGAATGAAGGATTTCCCACACTCCGGACAGGAGAATGGCTTCTCCCCAGTGTGCACTTTGACGTGTTCAATTAGGTTCCCGTGTCGTGTGAAACCTTTCCCACACTCTGGGCATGAAAACGGCACCTCGCCGTTGTGACTTCTCTGGTGTAGGACAAGATCTGACTTTACTACGAATGATTTCTGGCATTGGGAACATGAGAACGGCTTCTCACCGGTGTGACTTCTCTGGTGTACAGTAAGATGGGATTTACTGATAGACAATTTCCCACACTCTGAGCATGAAAACAGCTTTCTGGGGTGGGCTCTCTGATGTACGGTATGTTCAACCTTGTTATTAAAATGTTTTACGCACTCCATAAATGACAAGGAACTTGTATCTAAGTGAACTTTCTGATGGCTCCAAAGATTGTATTTCTGAGTGAAGCATTTCCCACACTCTGGACAGGAAAACAGATTCTCACCTGTGTGGATTCTCAGGTGTGTGGTTAGGCTCTCTTTCCGCAAAAAGCATTTCCCGCACTCAGTACAAGTAGGCAACTTTTCTCCGGTGTGAATTCTCAGGTGTGTTGTGAGGCTCTCTTTCCGCAAAAAGCATTTCCCGCACTTTTCACATGGAAAAGTCTCACCAGTGTGAATTTTCACGTGTCTTCGTAGATTATCTTTCCGTTTAAAACTTTGACCGCACTCCGAACACGAAAAAGTCATTACTGCCTGAGAATCTGTTGTGATTCCATTATCTTCTCCGACATAATCTGCAGATGGAATATGGAGCCCCTCCGAGGAATTCCCAACATCACATCCATCTGTAAGAGAGAAACATTGTATCATCATCAAAAACATCTTCATTGTACATGTATCTCCTCCTCATTTACTGGGAACATGACGTTATATTGAGGAATGGAGATGGACCTTTCATATGGTGTACAGTATCTCCTCCTCATTTGTTGGGAACATGACGTTATATTGAGGAATGGAGATGGACCTTTCATATGGTGTATACAGTATCTCCTCCTCATTTGTTGGGAACATGACATTATATTGAGGAATGGAGATGGACCTTACATATGGTGTACAGTATCTCCTCCTCATTTGTTGGGAACATGACGTTATATTGGAGGAATGGAGATGGACCTTACATATGGTGTACAGTATCTCCTCCTCATTTGTTGGGGACATGACGTTATATTGAGGAATGGAGATGGACCTTACATATGGTGTACAGTATCTCCTCCTCATTTGTTGGGAACATGACGTTATATTGAGGAATGGAGATGGACCTTACATATGGTGTACAGTATCTCCTCCTCATTTGTTGGGGACATGACGTTATATTGAGGAATGGAGATGGACCTTTCATATGGTGTACAGTATCTCCTCCTCATTTGTTGGGGACATGACGTTATATTGAGGAATGGAGATGGACCTTTCATATGGTGTACAGCAATGTTCCCTCTAATTTTTTACTGTGCTGAGCAAATAAAAAAATTTCTGAGCGCCAAACTTTAGACTGAGCAATGGGGGGATGTCAATGCAGAGTGACCAGCGTGCCCCCAATAAATTGCAGAGTACCACAGCAATGCCCCCAATACATTGCAGAGTACCACAGCAATGCCCCAATACATTGCAGAGTACCACAGCAATGCCCCAATACATTGCAGAGTGCCCACAGCATTGCCCCCAATCAATGCAGAGATGCCAGCGTCCCGTCCCAGCCCCCCCCCCCCCCCCGAATCCCCACTGCTCCATTTAGCTGACAGGAGTGAAGAAAAAACCTAGTAATTCTGGGTATGAAGGTGCAGGTGACATCCCTGGTGATTGGTCTAGTGCCATCCTATGACAGTTTTGACCAATGACTGCTAGCTATTGGCAGAATTTTGCTGCTACTCAAACTATGGGGACTGATGTATGGACTTTAAAAGTGTACAGATCGATAGATGGGAGAAGAGTATTTGAACATCAGATAAGTGCAGTACTTCTGGGTATGGAGGTGCGTGTTACAACCCTGGAGCTTGGCAATCGGCCTAGTGCCCTCCCAGGGGGTGGGGAGACAATTTGCAGCCTTGTGTAAGCTCCAGCCAAAGCAGCACATGCTGGCAACAAACTATTTTTGGAAAACCACTGGTGTATTTACCATAGAAAAAAAAAAAAAAGCCTTCGCTAATTCCCAAATGTTAAAAAAGGTGATGGGAGCACTGGCTCACCCACCAGTGTAGAAACCGTTTGCAACACCACACAGCAAGTGTGTATAATATACTGAACATAGCAATGCACAGAAATGTTTAATGAACTCTTAGTAAAGAATGCACTGTATAAATATTTTAACCAGTGTCAGATCTTACAGATACCCAAGAACCCCGAGTAAGGAAGTGAGGTTTACCAGAACCTGTAAATAATTTTGCATTGGATATACAGAAGAGGAAACAATGATAAAATCTTCCACCTACGACCCGTGCACTTACCTCACGAGTCGACGAGTCACAGCAGCTTCTCTTTAGTCCCGGCACCCGCGTCCCTACATCTTCTCAGTCCTCCCGCCTCCTCCTCGGACCTCGGCCAATGGCATGGGGGTGGTATGCCTTTCGGCCAATCAGGAAGCGGGAGGACCCGCTCCCTGATTGGCCAGGAGGAGGATCCGTGTGACAATAGCGAATTTTCATTCGCTATTGTAACACAATGGGCGGGCTCTCGCGGCGCACTGCGTGGCTGCGCCGTCTGACATTGTACTGCGCGGGACCGTCATTTAGACTGCGCTGCCGCGCAGGCGCGCAGTTTAAAGGGAACATTGGTGTACAGTATCTCCTCCTCATTTGTTGGGAACATGACGTTATATTGAGGAATGGAGATGGACTTTTCATATGGTGTACAGTATCTCCTCCTCATTTGTTGGGAACATGACGTTATATGGAGGAATGGAGATGGACCTTCCATATGGTGTACAGTATCTCCTCCTCATTTGTTGGGAACATGACGTTATATTGAGGAATGGAGATGGACCTTTCATATGGTGTACAGTATCTCCTCCTCATTGGTTGGGAACATGACGTTATATTGAGGAATGGAGATGGACCTTTCATATGGTGTACAGTATCTCCTCCTCATTTGTTGGGGACATGACATTATATTGGGGGAATGGAGATGGACCTTTCATATGGTGTACAGTATCTCCTCCTCATTTGTTGGGAACATGACGTTATATTGGAGGAATGGAGATGGACCTTTCATATGGTGTATACAGTATCTCCTCCTCATTTGTTGGGAACATGACGTTATATTGAGGAATGAAGATGGATCTTTCATATGGTGTACAGTATCTCCTCCTCATTTGTTGGGAACATGACGTTATATTAAGGAATGGAGATGGACCTTTCATATGGTGTACAGTATCTCCTCCTCATTTGTTGGGAACATGACGTTATATTAAGGAATGGAGATGGACCTTTCATATGGTGTACAGTATCTCCTCCCCATTTGTTGGGAACATGACGTTATATTGAGGAATGGAGATGGACCTTTCATATGGTGTACAGTATCTCCTCCCCATTTGTTGGGAACATGACGTTATATTGAGGAATGGAGATGGACCTTTCATATGGTGTACAGTATCTCCTCCTCATTGGTTGGGAACATGACGTTATATTGAGGAATGGAGATGGACCTTTCATATGGTGTATAGTATCTCCTCCTCATTTGTTGGTATGGTATGTTCAGATTTATTATTAAAAGGTTTTCCACACTCCATTAATGACAAGGAACTCGTATCTAAGTGAACTTTCTGATAGCTCCAAAGATTGCATTTCTGAGTGAAGCATTTCCCGCACTCTGGACAGTAAAACAGCTTCTCACCTGTGTGGATTCTCAGGTGTGTGGTGAGGCTCTCTTTCCGCAAAAAGCATTTCCCGCACTCTTTACATGGAAAAGTCTCACTGGTGTGAATTCTCCCATGTCTTTTCAGATTATCTTTCCGTTTAAATCTTTGACCGCATTCCGAGCACGAAAAAGTCTTTACTGCCTGAAAATCTGTTGTGATTCCATTATCTTCTCCGACATAATCTGCAGATGAAATATGGAGACCCTCCGAGGAATTCCCAACATCACATCCATCTGTAAGAGAGAAACATTGTATCATCATCAAAAACATCTTCATTGTACATGTATCTCCTCCTCATTTACTGGGAACATGACGTTATATTGAGGAATAGAGATGGACCTTTCATATGGTGTACAGTATCTCCTCCTCATTTGTTAGGAACATGACGTTATATTGAGGAATGGAGATGGACCTTTCATATGGTGTACAGTATCTCCTCCTCATTTGTTGGGAACATGACGTTATATTGGAGGAATGTAGATGGACCTTTCATATGGTGTACAGTATCTCCTCCTCATTTGTTGGGAACATGACGTTATATTGAGGAATGGAGATGGACCTTTCATATGGTGTACAGTATCTCCTCCTCATTTGTTGGGAACATGACATTATATTGAGGAATGGAGATGGATCTTTCATATGGTGTACAGTATCTCCTCCTCATTTGTTGGGAACATGACGTTATATTGAGGAATGGAGATGGACCTTTCATATGGTGTACAGTATCTCCTCCTCATTTGTTGGGGACATGACGTTATATTGAGGAATGGAGATGGACCTTTCATATGGTGTACAGTATCTCCTCCTCATTTGTTGGGAACATGACGTTATATTGGAGGAATGTAGATGGACCTTTCATATGGTGTACAGTATCTCCTCCTCATTTGTTGGGAACATGACGTTATATTGAGGAATGGAGATGGATCTTTCATATGGTGTACAGTATCTCCTCCTCATTTACTGGGGACATGACGTTATATTGAGGAATGGAGATGGACCTTTCATATGGTGTACAGTATCTCCGCCTCATTTGTTGGGAACATGACATTATATTGAGGAATGGAGATGGATCTTTCATATGGTGTACAGTATCTCCGCCTCATTTGTTGGGAACATGACGTTATATTGAGGAATGGAGATGGACCTTTCATATGGTGTACAGTATCTCCTCCTCATTTGTTGGGGACATGACGTTATATTGAGGAATGGAGATGGACCTTTCATATGGTGTACAGTATCTCCTCCTCATTGGTTGGGAACATGACGTTATATTGGAGGAATGGAGATGGACCTTTCATATGGTATATGGTGTTTATCAGATGATGGGGGATATAGGTGGACCCTCCGTACTGCTCTCTCCTTTACAATAAAGTCTCCTCTTACCCGGTGATGTGAGGGGCGGCTGATTCTCCATCATGACGTTCTTGTAGAGATCCTTGTGTCCTTCTAAATACTCCCACTCCTCCATGGAGAAATAGACAGTGACATCCTGACACCTTATAGGAACCTGACACACACAATGATACAGTCACCATCCAGACACATCCCTTGTCTGTTACTGGATAATGTCCCAGAATTCCCAGCACCACTCACCTCTCCTGTTAGCAGCTCCATCGTCTTCTTGGTGACTTCTAAAATCTTCTGCAGGTTTTGTCTCTCAGGTATGGGGGATGGAGGTGGGGGGATGGTAATGGTGTTCTGGCCTCTACTCATTGTAGAGGTTCGGTGATATCTCCTCCTTGTGTCATGCTCAGGAGATTTCGTGAATACTATTTCACAGTCCTGTGTTATACAAATAGAAATGTCACTCTCACATCATCCCTTACCTCTATGGTCAGGTCTATGGTATTTACTATGGAAGAGTAGCCCCTTGCCAATCATGTCTAGGGTGTCACCTCACCTTATGGGAGAAGAAGTCTCCCTTCTGAAGTAGCCATAGAATATATGGACCAGCTGGATCTGATGGTTGAATCGGGGGTTCCAATATCAGCCCCTCAGTGGACCTCCCTCAGCTCACAGTGGGTCCACACACCACATGACTGCCACACGGCCCTTAGGGGACTCAGTACAACCAGGACATACCATTTTATATGGGCACATAGCTCAATATGTTTACTATCAGAAAGGATTTATTCCATCTCCCTGGGGCTAATATTTCGGACTTAATTACAGATGAATCATAAACCTTTCAATCCAAGAAAGGAGAAATATGTTTTTTCTTGGAGAGAGTACAGCTGTCCATATGGGACATCCTCGGCCCTCTGCTAATTCTTCAGCTGAAAAGTCTAAAGCCGTCCCCTCTGCTCACCTGTCAGAAATCTATTGGCAGCTAATTTAGGTCGTCAGGCCTGAGACAGCTTTCCAAATTCTATACAGTGACCATTGGTCCTAATATTGATTACTGGCTCCAAAAGGTCATCTGTCTACAACTGACCACCAACATGAGGAGAAGATCTTGGTGGATACAGAACTGCAGGCTTATGTGTAACGGGAGTTGAAAAATAGGAATTTTTTGTAGGGTGGTCATTGGGGACTAGAGCAAACCTTATGAACGACCCCTTTATTACCCTCACCTCTCCGGTCAGCAGGCTGAGGATCTCCAGGAAGAGGTTTAATATCTTCTCATTTGGGGGAAATTCCGTTCTCTCAATCTTCACAAAACTCAAAGTCTGCTGATTCTCCATCATGACGTCCTTGTAGAGATCCTTGTGTCCTTCTAAATACTCCCACTCCTCCATGGAGAAATAGACAGTAACATCCTGACACCTTATAGGAACCTGACACACACAATGATACAGTCACCATCCAGACACATCCCTTGTCTGTTACTGGATAATGTCCCAGAATTCCCAGCACCGCTCACCTCTCCTGTCAGCAGATGGACCATCATGGTGGTCAGTTCCAGGATCTTCTGCTCTTTGTTCCTCTCAGGTATGGGAGAATGAGGGGGAGGCACTATGGTGGGGCTCTGGGTCCGGCTCCATCCTCCTGAGATGGTCTCCCCACTAGACATCTTCACTACAACATAATCCTACAGATCAGGAGAAAGATAAACTGATATCAATCATCTGACATCATCTACATGTCTACAATAAGAACATGGTCTACTGACCATACTAGACAAGAATGATATCATGTGACCTCCCAGAATCCTCCTCACCTCTCCGGTCAGCAGATAGATGATCTCCAGGGTGAGGTTTAGGATCTGCTCAGTCATGGGATTCTGGTCCTTCTCCATCCTCATTGGTCATGTGATCTATACAGGAGACTTCTTTCTTTAGATAGATGATATAATGAGAAATATCCTAACATTACAGTAATAATGTCCCCCCAGGAATGTCTCCTTTTAATGTCAGCGGACACTGCACACAGCTCACCTCTGCACCCCTCTTCCACATCTTATCTCTGCAACCCCCCTTTCCCCCAACACAGACACACACAGCTCACTTCTGCACCCCTCTTCCACATCCTATCTCTGCAACCCCCCCCCAACACACACAGCTCACCTCTGCACCCCTCTTCCACATCTTATCTCTGCATTCCCCCCAACACACACAGCTCACATCTGCACCCCTCTTCCACACCTTATCTCTGCAACCCCCCCAACACACACAGCTCACCTCTGCACCCCTCTTCCACACCTTATCTCTGCAAACCCCCCCCAACACACAGCTCACTTCTGCACCCCTCTTCTAAATCTTATCTATGCAACCCCCCCCCCCAACACAGACAGCTCACCTCTGCACCCCTCTTCCACACCTTATCTCTGCAACCCCCCCCCCACCCACAGCTCACCTCTGCACCCCGCTTCCACACCTTATCTCTGCAAACCCCCCCCCCCCCCACAGCTAACCTCTGCACCCCTCTTCCACACCTTATCTCTGCAACCCCCCCCCCCACCCACAGCTCACCTCTGCACCCCACTTCCTCCGCTCTGACCCCTGCACTTCCAGGTTCTTACTAGCTAGAGGAGATCATCATATGGATATTCACCAGCCTCCTTCTAGTCTAGTCTGGGACACCCGCTGTGCCATTCCCAGGTCCACAGGCCCCTGCCCCTGGCCCGCCAGCCAGCCAGCCAACATATGACATGCATTGTTGGCAGTAAAAGGGTTAATAAACAGATGAAACCTCCGATCCCTGATCCCGTGTTTCACCAATAATAATCTTCATCCATTGCCGTAACTTCCACCCCCCTAATCCGATTACTGGGGTCAGTCCGGGTCCCCCTTCCCCCAGTTTTGGATGTGTGGAGGAAAAAACACTCCGGATTTAGACTACGGCCCTTATTACATATATATATATATTATTATGTTATATATGTGTGTATCATCATCTGCTGGAGATAAAAGAGGTCACAGTGACTATGGAGGAAGAGGACGGACATGACGGGGGGGTTACTGGGTGTAAATAGAAAATAAGATCTTATTACCTCCTCTGCTGCCTCTTCCAGCAACGGCTCCTCGCTACTTCTTCCAGACTCACCTCTCACCCGGAACTTCTTATTTATACCTGACATCACTTCCTGTCTTCCATAGAGACTTCCTGTCTGGGTAGAAGGGAGATCACCACCTTGTGGCGTTCAGAGAAACTGCAGCCCCGAGAAACAGCCAGCTTTGCTATCACTTTAAATAGTTTGTTTGAGCAAATGATTTTCTTTAATAATACGTGTGCCTGCTGTCCGTAATGTACAAACGGTGAGAAGGCTCAGCTACGTACAGTGTACAGCTCTATTTACTGGGAGTTGGACCACTCACAAGAGTGTGTGTTGTTTTTTTTTTAGCAATTAATATAAGACTTCCTCTGACTGGCTATGGTGGAGATTGCGATATCATCCTCCCACCTCTCCACCTCAGCCAATCATTGATAAAATGAAAAGCTTCCTGGGAATGGCTGAACAGTCCCCACTTCACATCAGAGTACTTAGTCTTACTTAACATCAAAATCCTCAGTCCCCCTTCACATAAGAGCCCCCTTTCACTTTAGAGTATTCCCTATAAGTGTCCCCTCTTCACATCTGCCCCTCCCCCCCCCCAACATTAGAGTTTCCTTCCTAACATCGGAGTCCTCCCTTAACATCGAAGCCCACTATACTCCCCTTTACATCATGATTGATGTGGATTTGAACCCTAGGATGACTTGGGGAGAGATATGTACTGGGGCGGGGAGAGATGTATACTGGGGGAGTATTCTGTAGCTGCGGTTGGTTCCTTACTTAGAGGGAGATCTGTATTGAAAGGAGAGAAATTTACTGGGAAGAGATGTGTACTGGAGCGGGGAGAGATTTGTACCTGGGGGGAGGTACTGTAGGGGAGATCTGTATTGGATAGGGGGTCTGTACTCAGGGGGAAAGATCTGTACTGGATAGGGGGTCTGTACTGGAGGGAGAGCTCTGTACTCAGGGGCAGAGATCTGTACTGGATAGGGGGTCTGTACTGGAGGTAAAAGCCCTGTACTGGGGGGGAGGGGGGGTAGAGAATCTGTATTGGATAGGGGGTCTGTACTGGAGGGAGAGCTCTTTATTCGGGGCAGAGATCTGTACTGGATAGGGGGTCTGTACTGGGGGAAATATCTGTACTTGCAGTTGCATCTTTACTTAAAGTGACATCTGTATTGGAGGGAGAGTTCTGTACTTTGGGGAGAATTTTACTAAGGAGAGATCTGTACTGCGGGTAGGAAGAAAGATCTGTACCTGGGGGGAGGTCTGAACTGGAGGAAGAGCTCTGTACTTGGGGGGACAGATCTGTATTGGATAGGGGGTCTGTACGTGATAAGTGGTCTGTACTGGAGGGAGAGCTGGACGGATAGGGGGTCTGTATAGGAGGGAGAGCTTGGTTCTTGGTGGAAAGATCTACACTGGATAGGGGGTCTGTAAAGGAGGGAGAGCTCTGTACTCGGTGGGGCAGATCTGTATTGGATAGGGGGGTCTGTACTGGATAGGTGGTCTGTAATGGAGGGAGAGCTGGACGGATAGAGGGTCTGTACTGGAGGGAGAGCTCTGTTCTTGGTGGAAAGATCTGCACTGGATAGGGGGTCTGTAAAAGAGGGAGAGCTCTGTACTCGGTGGGGCAGATCTGTATTGGATAGGGGGTCTGTACTGGATAGGTGGTCTGTACTGGTTGGAGAGCTCTGTACTCAGGGTGCAGATCTGTATTGGATAGGGGTCTGTATGGGAGGGAGAGCTCTGTTCTTGGTGGAAAGATCCGTACTGGATAGGGGGCCTGTACTGGATAGGGGGTCTGTACTGGAGGGAGAGCTCTGAACTCGAGGGAGAGATCTGTACTGGATAGGGGTCTGTACTGGAGGTAGAGCTCTGTACTTGGGGGGGTGGGGGGGGGAGGGGGAGAGCTCTGTATTTGAAGTGGGATCTTTACTTAGAGGGAGATCTGTATTGGAGGGAGAGATCTGTACTTGGGGCATGGAGAGATTT